>NC_089145.1:39992599-40137047 GCF_009819655.1 Sylvia atricapilla | reverse complement strand
CTGGGGAGGTGTCAGCCTCCAAATCAGGATGGAAATTTCAGAAGATGGAACTACTTTGAGATTCACAATGTGTCTGGACTGTCCCAAAAGAAAGCCCTCTCCCTTCACTCCTGTGTGTGCTGGTGGACTTCCATATGAAGGTCCTATTCCATCCTTAGATTCCCTGTGTTCAGGAAAATTCTGCAGTGTTCAGGAAAGGTTTCTGCAGCTGGAGCTGTGCTGGAGCTCAGCTGGCTCCAGCCAAACCTGGTTGTTAGAAACCACATAAAGAAGAGTTCTGTCCAGGGCCACTGTGCTTGAAAACACACACACAGGGCCAAATTCTGGCACTCACACAAGTCTGAAATTTAGAAGACTGGCAAACCTGGCCTTGAAAACAATAATAACTAATTAAAAATTAAGACACTTCTGAGCCAAGTACTGAGGTGAGGAGACATTTCTGTTGGATGTCTTATCCCTTCCTGCACCCAAAATGATTCCACATTATTGGTTTAGAAGAAATTAAAAAATAATCCATTTTCTCTCAGTTTACCATTAGTTCTTCAATTTGTTTACAAGGCAGCAAGTGAAAGATTCTTTCTACAAGGAGCTGAAATGCTTACAGATCACTGTGAGTTCAAAGGATGTGTCATGGAAATACATTGAGGAGAATTACTATTTCTCATCAGTGGGATAATTGCAGGCAATCCATCTGAAGGTTAGAACACAATATTTGGAAGAAGTTATTGCTTCTACATTTCTTTATAGTCTGACATGAAAGATCTGAAACTTCTTCTGCATGTGACTCAAATATGAATAAAGCTCATAACAAAACATAATAGAGGAAAATGAAAAATTCCTGGCTGATATAGAGACATCTGTGCTGTGGTTAAATTATATTTCGATTTTCAGCTCATTTGTTTATTTCTCCAGACAGCTACTGACCATGTTCTGGAGGATCTTAACTTTGTTGAGGACCCCTCGGTATTGCTGATTTTTAATCGTGCCTCAGGGAGACTGTAAATAAATCAGCCATTGCTATTGGCCAGTAATGAAAAAACATTAGAAGAAGATGGAAGCAGTATCCAGGAATTGCTGAGGATACATACAGAGAGCTGTATTCCCCATCCATGGTGTAGGGAACTCCTCTGCAAAGTCAAAGCCTACCCAAGAGTCCCGGGCTACTTAAACCAGGTTTGCCAGAAGCTCTCACAACTTTTTCTGTGTGGGAGCTCCTGTGGTGACTGAACCAGCAGAAACATGAGCAGATTGTTATTTTGCCAGACTCATCATAAGGAAGGATCACAAACTGAACTACCTGGGAAGAAGATTAAGAGAGTCTTTCCTTCTCACCCCAAGATCTCACCTCTTACAGTTCAGGTCTAGAAGTCCCTCTCTGGAATCCACTAAAAATATTACTGGTGCTCCTCTAAGCTTGTTATCCTTCCTTCTTGAAGTATGTGTAAGAGATCTCTTCATCTTCAGAGTGGTTTCTTTGCTCAGACATGGTCTCTGAGCATAGAAGTCCTCCGGAGTTCAAGGTGTCTTGGACCTAAAATGGCCTTTCTCCAGGCCATGGAGAAAGGCCCAAACGGGCTCCATTTCACTGTCTGATGTCACGCTAAAGCCAGGACGGCAAACAACAGTCAATCTCCTCAGAAATGCTGACCAAGGTTCTGCAGATCTCAAGGAATGCATGTCCAACACAACTGTGTTGGAAGAGACTTAAGCAATCTGACATCCTTGCCAGCCTTCACTCCTCAGCATTTATTGCTGGTAATTGGTGCAGATTCTTGCCTTCAGCGATTTCTCACCCAAGCAATGCAGCTGAAGATACTGACTCCCACCGTGCTGGGGGAGCATGGAACAGCCTTGGGCACCAAACGCTTCCCAAGAACATCCTCGAGCAGATGGCATAAATTTAGTGAACCACGGATGGGAAAGGGAATCCCCAGGAGATGCAGTGACAGCACAGATACTGCAGGGAAGATATTTTTTCTGTGTCCTCACAATTCATCTCCATACGGCTCTCAGCTTTTCTCCACATAGTGTTTGGGGCTTGAGCATCTCTAAGGAATCACACTTATTTGAGGCAGGGATGAAGAAGAGAGGAATAAACAGAATTTCCTATTCTTGAAGAGAGATCACTGAGATACCAAAGGTCTCTCTCTACCATATGGGGTGAGAGATGCTGCTTTGTGTCAGCATGGAGGTGCACCAGCAGGATTATATTAACAGCAGCAGTGAAATGTTCTGACTTTTGCTGCCTCCAGGCCTCAGCTGTTCCCTTGCTTAGCTCCAAGCTCTGCACCAGACACACAGCTGTCTCCTAACTCCTTTGGGCTCTGCACACAGGGCTGCTCCAAGGGCTGAGACACCTCCAGCCATCATCATAAAACACCTCTCGAGTACAAGATCACAAAGCAGGATCACAGGCATGGAAAAAAACAGCTTTCTGTGCCCAGCCAGGCTACATCGAACAACCTAGCTACATTTAAAAGATGTTTTCTGCCCTTTTTCTGAGAGCCACTTTCTCATACCTCCACACTCATGGGCACAAAAAAGCTTCAGGACATGAGACATGCAAATCACCTGCTGGACAGCAGAGCTGGCTCCACTGCTGCAAGGCTCTGCCCATCCTGGAGATGTGCACGGCACCAGCACACCTTGGGTTTCCACATAACACACCTGGGCAGGTGTGACAGAGCAGGAGGCAACCTAACAGAAAACAACACTGCCCCCGGGATTAAGGGGAGGAACCTTTTCTCTTGTCAGAAATGTTTGTGGTTGGGTTTCCAGACCCTCTTGGTGAGTCATGCCCTCAGGGAGCCTTCCACCTTTAGCATTCCACAGCACCAATGTCCCCATCCAGAGTGAAACCTGGATAAACGACCAAAGGAGTGCTGGCATTAAAGGTGGCACACTGAAGTGAGTCACTCAATTAGCAACCTCTGTGCAATGTTTAGTAGCCAGAGAAGGGCTGTCCTGCCTCATAAGTGACTCACAACATGAAAGAACATGACACAGTAGTGATCAATCACGAAGGTGAATAAGCAGCAGTGGTTTTGTCCAGAGGCTGAGTAACAAACTCAGTGTGATCCCTGGCCCTTAGTGAAATGACCACTACAGAGTGTAAGCCCATTGTATCACACAGAGTCTTGTCTAAAGGGTGGAGAACAAAGAGCAGCAGAGGGAGAGGTTTCCACACACTCCACGTATCTTTACTATTGGAAACCCCTATTGCAACAGTTGTCTGACTCCAGATACTCTTCAGAAGATCACAGGAAAGGAACTGAACAAATCCTACCTGAACAGAGACTTGGAGCTACTGGGAAAAGGTAACAAAATATAATTTTAATTCAAGATAGCATCTTTTCTGGAAAAAAAAAATCTGTCTTTTCTCCAACCCCTCTATGTTCAATCCTGTTATAGATTGTTTGGGTTAGAATGGATATTAAACACAATTTATTTCCAAGCTCCCTGCCATGGGTAAAGTGTCTTTCCACCAGACCAGGTATCCCAGGCCACATTTAGACAGGACTTGAGCATTTCCACGGATGGGGCACTCACAGCTTCTCTGGTCAACCTGTGCCAGTGCCTCATCACCCTCACAGTCAAGAATTTCTGCTTAATATCTCATCTAAATCTACTCACCTTCAGTTTAAAGCCATTAGCCTTTGCCTCTCAACACATGTCCATGTCAAATTCCCTCTCCAGCTCTCTCCTCACTTCCTTTTGGGTTACCTCACTGTAACCCAAGAGCTGAGCAGCAACAGGAACACCATAACCAGGGTGAGCAGAGAAAGTGGTAGACTTTTCTCTCTTAACAAGATAAAGCTGCCACACACCCTCCCACACTGCAGTCCTCTCAGTGGTCCTGAAAGCTGAGGACAGTTGGTGGCTACTTGGGAAGAGCTGGGTTTGCACAGCATCAGATAGGAACTCACCAGGCAGATGGAGAATTTGTGCTATCAAGGCACCCTCCAGCTAAGCCATAAAATCTACTTTTTCTCTCATTATGAAGAGCAGAATAGCTTGAAGAAGCTCACAGCACAATGAAAAGGAGAGGGGTGTCTGGGCAGGTGGGCACTGCCTTGAGCAGATACACGTTCTTTGTATGGTGCTGCATGTGGTTGATAACTCCATGCATCATAGGGAGATATGGACTCAGTATAATGTCAGATCTCTTTACTTTCTTGGTAAAGAAAATCTCAGCATTTCATACCACAGGCAATCAAATTCAGAAAAAGAAAGAAAGAGAGAGAAGGGGGGAAAAAGCAGAACCCAGAGCCAAGGTCTTTAGCACTGAAAGTTTGACTCTACAACCTTAGTACCTTTACTTCCTCCTGTTAAGACATGCAAATACAGATAAAAATACTCCAGTGATACTGATAAAACCTTTACAATGCTGTATGTGGGGTGATCACATTATTCATAGGTTAGCAAGTTTTACAAGAATAGTGCAGCTCATTTGGTTGATTTTTTATTCAACTTTTATACAGCCGCAGATAATGGCACAGCATGTCATAAACCCTTTAGAATTCTATTTTAATGTCTTCCCCAAATATTTCTAACTTAGCATTACAACAGTTGCTTTCAGCTCCAGAGACAAATTCTTTGGAATGCGTGAAGGCAAATGGGCAGAGCTCAGAAACAGCCTCAAGATAAACTAAGAAGCAAGAAAAATCCTTTTTCACACTTAGAGACTTTGAATTCACTCAGAATTTCCAAGGATAATGATGTTTTCTCCTTCACCAGCACACCAGGGCCAGATTCATCTGCAGAGATGCTATAATCCAAACCAGCTGATGTTGCAGTGTGTTGTTCAGGGGAAGACACCTCGAGGTCTCTTTTCCACTCCCCCATCCCCATCTTATAAATTCATTGAGATGTGAAGGCACAAGATAAGGGCTTACAAGCCTTTTTTAATCAACGCTTGAGGCAAACGAGAGTCTGTAAATCCCATTGTTTTGTTCTTAATGCAGGAGTATTTTCACATCCAGCATTACGTTAGATTGGAATTTAGCCTGAACTCTTCCATTCCACATCAGTGCCTTCAATCTATTAATTAGACAGGAAAAAACCCAACTATTCTCCTTTGTCCAGACAAGCTGTCACTTTGAGAGATTTCTGAGCTAACTTTAAAGAGTTGCACAAAAGGCAGCTCCAAGGAGGGTTTACTGTCTGTCTCATCAGCAGTGCCCAATATGTGCTCCAGACAACACCTCACACAAATATGCAGGCAAAATCCTGAATTCCAAAACAACTGCTGTGACCCAGTTTGATGTCAACCATCAAGAGACCCCAATGTGGGCATTATTTCTACATTTTTACATGATGCAGAGAAACCCAACACTTTGTTTCCAACCCCAGTATAGAGGCCAAGGCAGTTTTGGGTTGCTACAATAAAATCTCCTTGTTAAATAATGGTCTGAGTTCAAAAGACATTGATTTTAGGGCAGTCTTTCCTTTGACTGAGTGCAGAAGGAACCATGTCTACAACACTACAAACTCTTCTGTGTCTGTTCTGCTAAAACCCAGATCACCCTCAGCCTTTGGATAAATCAAGTCCTCTTCCAACTTTTCTCAGTGTAATGGAATCAAGCCCCAGAGATTTTCAGCAGACCATGCCTGAAGACCACTTGTGTTAGACCAAGATCTCCAGAGTCAAACCATTCAAACTGTGTTTTGTCAATTCTTATGCAGCAGCACCATGTCAGCTCTTCTGCACAACAAAACACAGGAGCACTTTCCATATTTCAGGGTAAGAAGGCAGATGAACAAAAAGCATATTTAAGCAGATCATCCTCAGATAGGAAGAGCTGCTCTGCATTCAGGTTTTGTTGGCAAAAGCAACACTTTACAGCTATGAAGCACACTCTTTCAACCAGAAACAAGATCATTTGGATTCCATATACCATTAGTCTGGGTATTAACAATCCCAAAAGAAGCCAAAGTGAGTATAATACTTGTGAAACAGCAGTCAGGCCCACAATGTACCAGTTGCTCATTCAGCATGAGATGAAAGTATTTGAGTCTTTAATGATTTAGTTATGTTAATTCCCCCTTCAAAAGATCCTTAAGCTACAGGGAGGAACACAGGGTACTCACATAATGCTGCAGCTTGAATCTTTTAATCTCTGCCTTAACACAGACCACATGTTTACCAAAATGCAGTGCCACGTCCAAAAAAAAAAAATAGTTTTGAGAAAAAACTATCCAGAAAATGTTAGTGAGCTTACCATAAATAATACATTTAATAAGAAAACCTTTGATTAAGTAGTTTTTTGGTTCAACCAGTCCCAAGTACACCAAATTTACACATCCACTTAAACAACAGCTTCGATCTTTATATCCTTATATCTCAGATCTAACAATAACCTTTCATAATTGCTTTTCATTTTTTCAAGATTTAAATAGGGAAAATAAGGGTCAAGTCTGAAGACTAGTTTGAATGTATTTTTTGCAGTGCTATAGGAGGATGAAGTACAGAGAGAAACATGAGTTCATGCATCTTAAAAGTAACCTGCCTGTTTAAAAGCCTTCATTACCTTGCCACAGCCTTTTGGAGTTTCCACCATATTTTGAGTTGTTGCTTTGTCCACGTTAGTTAGTTAGGAGGAGATTTCTGAGTCGGCAGAGAAAGGAAAAAGAAAAAAAAATAAAAGAAAGGAGTGAATTTCGGCTTTCTGAAAATCTGATTGTTGAACATTTTCAGCTGATTGCATTATCCCCTGGCCTAAGCTGACTAATTGCTGTGGCTCAATTGAATGATAATTGGATTGTTCCCTATAGTTGTGGTTCAATGCCACAGCATTGTGCTGTCGATAATACAGTAAAAGCCTATTAAAGCCATGGCCTTGCTGTGGAGAATGGTACCTTTAAAACAGACATTTGCTTCTATTGCACATATCAATGCTAATTTTCTTCTTACTTAAATCATAGGTGAAGGGCATTAAAAACGCTCTAGCAAACTGCAGCAAAGAGCAGAAACTGTGCCTGAGTTTCCTTCTAAGCAACAATTATAGAAGAGCCTTTTCTAAGCTTTCAAAAGGTCTCAAAATTCTAAAGTTTCATTATTGTAATTTAGACCCTTTGCCTGGAAAACTTGTATTTAAGGAATTGCATCCCAGCGTTTTTCCTGTTTCTTGTGACAACACCCAAAAATTCAGGGCAGACAGGTCTCCACAGCTTTAACTCCAGCTCTCTCTTTAATGTTTACCAAGACAACATGGGTTTCCCTGAGTTTCAATTAGAGTTGCCTCTGCAGAATGCAGCGCATCCAGAGGGTAAACTATGCTCCAGGTGAACATTGCTAATGGAGACTTTTCCATTACAAAGATGGAGAAACCAGCTTTTTTCAAACGACAGTGATTCCAGCCATTGCAGAGCCCAAGTCCTCACCAAGGTGTTGTGAGCAGCAGAGCTCTCAGGTGGATGAGGGTGAAGCACCTCTTAAGAAGATGAGCTGTAGCACAAGTTGAAGAGCCACAGCTTTGGGTGGCAATTCACAGCCCAAATTCTACAGAAACCCACTCAGGGCCTTTCCACCCTCCTCCCACAGGCTGCTTCTCCTTATCAAGGTGCTCAAAACTGGGGCTGAAGAACCTGTTCACCTCACAGTACCTGGTCCTGACAAGGCAACATTAATTCTGGAAAAAAAATTTCTGAAACAGAGGTAATTTGAATCAGAAATTGTTACAGATATCCGTGAGAGAGCAGGCAGCTGGGGACAGCCTTTGTCATAAAGTTTAATATAAGTTCACCTCAAAAAAGTCTCTAATGTTTTACCATTTTCAGGAATCATCGCGAGGCAAACGTGCCTGGGTTCATTTCATGGCTGAGAAGCGTTTGCCTCTGTAATAAATGAGAGCTTCAAACCCTCCTGCACCACCTGAGATGAAAACTACCTCCTCTCTGAATTTCTCTTGGCTCCTGTTAGCATGCTGAGGCACAACTGTGCTTAAACCTACACCTCTTCCAAGAGCAGACACTGAAGGTCTCTAAAACCCCTGCATGAGGTGATTAATTAGATGATTATTCACACACGGAGCTTAATCCCAAACCCAGGGAGACCTGTGGGAGTTTACTGACTAACGACCTGCAAGTTGCTGCCTGGAGACTCCCCAAAGATTAATTATGTGCCAGATCTGCTCAGATTATGGGCCTGATTTACAGCACTGTTTGGTACTATGCTTGCCCCACTCTTTCTATTTTTCAGCTTAACACTAAATGTTGGTGCTGAAGGGTTCACATTGTTGCTTCAAGGAGCAATTTTGGAGAATGTTCAAAGCCAACCAGCTTAGTGGCTTCTAAGGAGAAAAAAAAAAAAAAAAAAAAAGAAAGAAAAAAAGAAAATAACATAAAGATGTTGGCTTGGCCTCTGGTGCCAGACCTGGGGGAAAGGAAGTGATTTTTATTTGAAAACCTTGAGATGCAGGATGTCAGCAAGTAGAAAGGGGGCTAAGAGACAACAGCAGCTGTTCTTTCCTTCACCTCATCAAGATCCTCATTTGTGATTTTTGGTATATCAACTCGTAAAATACCAAAAGACCCTGTTCTCAGCTCCCATGGAAGATGACACTTTCCCTGCCACTCCAAGTGGACATCACTGTGGGCAGTTCCTGGTGTGGATGGGAGTGATGGACCTCTCAATCATTGACCTGCATCAGTGTTTTCCTTCTGCCTGCACAGTGTGGCAGAAAAGGAGGTAAAGTTACCTCTGAAGGCCAAGGTAACTCACCAGGTGTCACGCAGACATGGAAAGGACACAGAGAGATGGCCTGGAGCAGTACACCTCCTCTATATGAGTTATCTTCTTGCGTATAAACCACCTGAAGAGCTTTCATTAGAATACTTCTGAGGGAGTTTAACTTCCTGATAGCCTTAACTGGGTGGGTACAACAGGAGCAGGATCAAGGCATTTGCTCATTTGTAGCAGAATGGGTTCGTGGCCCAGTGGTTTCTGTTCCAGGCTGTGCTTGGCTTCAGTCCACCAGCTGGGCCATAAAATCCTTGCAGAGGGAGGATCCTGCTTCAGCAATCCCTTAGGCTGGAATTTGTAAGTGAAAGTTGGCATAAGACGACTGGAAAAGTTAAAAGCACCTCTAGAACAGGGCCTGCTTTACAGCTGGCACAGATTACAGCCTGTGAGGCAGCCCTTCATCCCTTAGGTGTTTCTAGTAGAGAGAAGTCTGGAAAGCCAGAAATAAATGTCAGGGATTTCCCTAATAATAGGGTTAGTCATCAAAGCAGCACAAAGGGGCTGAGCTGGCTTCCTCTCCCAGGCAGGAAAACAGTGAGCAGGAGGTAGTGAGCACACACAGGTACAAAACTGAGGCTTCACTAAAGCTGCTCTTTCCAGTTTCTGAGGCACTTGGATGTTACCAAACCTCCACTTGCACCCTTTAACCACAGAATCCATGTCTGCAGAGCTAAGGCAGGCAACGGGAGAACATCCAGGAGACAGATCTGTCCTTATCCCCAAATAAGTCATCGTCCATTTCTGGTGCAAAGCAGAGGTGAAGGCCTTCCTATAGAAGACCATTTAGTCTGTGAACAGGATTCCTTTTGCTGTACAAGACGCTCATGCTGGGTCTGCATCCTTCCACCAGCCCCAGAAGACACATGACAAAATACTGAAATTATTTAACAGAAAATGCTAGAGCTGTACATTTCACACCAGGTACAGCAGGCAAATAAAGGATCTTAGTGTCCTTGCGCTTCCTTTGCTCTTCAGGTTAAATTTTCCACAAACTCCTTCGGTGAGGAAGGACTGATGCTGCAGCATTACGCACTCGAGCGCTTTACATTTTCTCACACCATTTTTTAGCCCCTGCCGGGGGCAGGTCAGGACTGGGCAGACTGTCTGTGGTGGTTTAGCATGGGTTGTGATTGACAGGTTGGCTGACGAATGGCAGTGTTTCTACACCTCTGGAAACACGGCCTTAAATCACAGGTTTTCAGGTGACTCGGTCTCTTTCCTTTTCCAGTCATCGGGAAGGTAACATCCCCTCGTGGGTCGGGCTGGTTCCCCCAGGGCCAGGCTGCCGGGCCTCGGGGGGTGTCCTGCCCGTGGGACAGTGGCCGAGGCTGGCCGTGTCCCCTCTGTCCCTTCTGTCCCCTCCGATGGGAGAGGAGGAGGAGAGCTGCAGACCAGAGTCTGGCCCTGCGCCAGCACCACGGTGGCCGTGCTCTGGGCCTTGGCTGCCAGAGCCGCTGGGCCGAAGGAGGAGAGACTTTTGAGAACTTTTCTCCGGAACCCCAGGGAGCTGATCTGAGTTTAAATCGCTTGAAGTCTGACCAGGGGTGGAGAAGATTGCATCTATCAATGTTCTTGAGCCTGCACTTTCCCTTCCTTTCTCCTGACTATCATCTGTGACCTTGAGTCTACTGAAGAAGGAAAACTCTAAGCAAAGACTTTAACTCTTTTCCCTCCTCCGTGGAAGACATTTGAAATGTAGAGAGAGAGAGCACTGGAAGCAAAGTCAGTAAAAGAACTGAGAAAGACTATTTTGGAAGATGGGATGGAGGAAGTGGACATTCCTGACCAGACTTCTCTAGATGTGAATTATGGGGAAATGGATTATTTTTGTAATATCCCAATGTTGCTTGGGGGAATGCAAGTTCTAGCCAAAGGGCTGTGTGTATTGATATACATAGGTTTAAATTAAGAGTTTTGATTAGAATTTATCCCCAGCTCCTGGGAAAGAATAAGGAGGCTTCTGTTCCTTTTGAGAGAGAAGTGAATTTAGAAATGGAAGAGAATCCCTGTTTTGTACTAGAAAAGCATTCTTAAAATGAAACCCCAAACATGTGAAAGCCCATAAACAGCGTGAAAAGCTGTTATATGAGTGAAACTGCACAGAATCTGCAAAATTCCAGGCGATTGCAGATCTCTGAAAGCCACTCGATTTTTTTTCTTGTGGCGTGTTCCCCATAACCCTAGAGAGGCTCCTCTCCCAAGGTGATGTAGGATCGTGTTTAAATAGTGGAAACTGACTGAAAATCATAATTTTCTTTCTGTAGTGTGTGAAAAAGTCAACAGCTGGGGGGGGGGGTTTGAATGTCTCAGCAGATCTCATTTTTTGTCTTGTCTTTTTTTTTCTTTCGTGCGTATTAATAAAATCTATTTGTTCTTACTTTTAAGTTGTGCCTGTTTTGCCTTTTTCTCCAAAAAATCCTGTCTCCCAGCTGATAATCAAAATTTGACGAATGTCAAACCACTACACTGTCCTCATCCAAGAAACAGCATCCAGCCCTGCACAGGCTTCATATCCAGGAATTACAGACTGAACTGGGGAAGAGTATCTTTTCTAGATTGTCTTGCTGATCATCTCCCTGACTTCAAAGCTCACATCTGTCTCGTGAGGTGAGGACGGTTTCTAACTTTAGTTGACCCAAATTACTTCCAGCCTTCCTCTGCAGCACACAGCAGCACTGAGTCTTTGCATCATGCCTTTGATTTCTGCATCTGAGAAATAAACTGGTCTGGTGTCTCTGCAAAGAAAGCTTTACAGGCAAAGGTGTGGAGGTGAAGCCCATGGTTGAGTCAGCTGTCATTAACAAAGATATTCTGCTTTGGAGAGGCAGCAGGAGGAACCTGAGCACAAACCACAATTTACCTGGAAGGTGCTGAGCTCTTGGGCACTCCTATCACCCCTAAAGGCAGTTGCTCACTTCAGGGAAGAGTCATGCTCTGGTTTTCCACGAGGTGTCCTGAAGGTAGCAGAGACAAGCTTTCCTGAAGTTTTAAGTAGTAAAAAATGATGCAAAGACCTACATCCTTCCTCAGTCCTGGAATAACTTTTGACTTCCTCAGGGGAGGAAGGGTGGACATTCTTCCCTTGTATCCTGGAATCTTTCCCATCCCTCCTTATCACAATCCCCTCAATGAACACACACACTCTGTAAACGCTGAATTAACATACAGTTACCTATGAAAAAGATGCTTAGAATTAGAGAATTTATGACAGGATATTATTTATTATTCATATTTTTCTCTCAAAATAATTTCTAGCGTACTTTGTAGTTGTATTCCTGCTGAGGAGGGTGATTGTGGTGGCTGCACTTCAGTTACCAGGATGATTTTTGGCCACCCTCTACACCTACAACTTTGCTGACTTAGCCACAATAGCAAGAAAGTAGCTCAGATTCTCAGGGATGCTTGTGACTTTCACTTCTGTTATTTCAAAGAAAAATCAAACTCAAGCTAAATAACACAGCATCTCAGAAAAGGGCAAGGCCATTTTTAAACACCACAGATTAGCAGAACATAGCACAATTCAGGCTTTTTCCTATTCATAGACATGACCCTTCTAAAAAGTGAGAAAAGGAAGAAGAGATTTTTTTTTTGTTTTTAAAAAAAGGTTTAAACCCTTAAACAGCAGGATATTATGTACCTGCTATTAAGCTCCATCTGGCACTAACCATGCAGACAAGTGACAAGCCAAGCCAACTTTTTTTGGGGGGGGGAGTGGTGAGGGGTGGGGAATGGGAGGAAAGACTGATTTTAGCAAAAGCTGTAGAACAAAAATTTGTTTGAAGTGTTTCTGCACAGCTTTTCTTCATGCACTTGCAATTTTTAAAACTATTTTAAGATATGGTGGTAAATGTGTTAAATAGGTCACTGTCTGTGTCCAGCACAGAGATAAGAGGCTGTTTATAACTCCAACTGCAGAACTTTGGCTTTTGAGCTCAACTGGTAACTGCTTACATGGCAGGTCCCCAGTGCTTGCCCAGAAGGTAAAATTACAGTCAGAGAAAATAAGTAAATTTGACTGCTCTCATGTTTAGCCTTGCTCCAGCTCACCAATATTTCTATATATGGCAGCCCTGGGGCTCTGGTGCACAGACACCGCTGAGGACCACATGATGAGTGGGAAAAGCAGTCCAAAAATGTTGGCATTAGGCAAGGAGGCAAACTGGATGGTTTTCCAAGAAGATGATGAGAGATGGTAGGTGACATTTCTGCCAAAGAGGACTTGGGTTCTGCAGCTGCTCCCAGAAGTGACACGCAGTGACACTGTTTGTTTGGTTCAAACAGAAGCTGCAGGAGAGGGTCTGAAGGAGAGAGACACCCAAGAGACACGTGAAGCAGCATCAGCATTGATCCAGCACTGCCTAGGCCAGGACAAAACTGAACATAAGATCCATGTGACCCATAGAACCGGTGTGTTATTGGGGTAGGCACAGCCTTGCTATCCACCAAGGAAAATATTCTGGCCAAAGCACATGAGGGAGGAGGTGGCAGAGTGCAAATATATTAAATGGCCCAGCACAGAGATAAAAGGCTGATTATAACCCCAACTGCAGAGCTCTAGAGCCCAAAGCCACATTTCAGAGGGTCTACTGTCCTGCCTAAATGCTTTTACATCCCACTGAGATTACTTGTACCTCTAAGCTGGACTAAAGCCTCACAAAGACTGTGATTGGGACTGGTAGAGAGAGGATTATAAAACAAGGTCTCTGCTTTCTCTCCCCTTGTGCCTCCCAGTGGAATTATTTAAAACAGGAGCCCTAAGTCCTGGTCTGGCCATGAAGAATTCATGACTCTCATGGCTTTACAAACTTCCAAGACTTTATTATCATTTTGTCATAGGCCAGTAGTGGACCACCAGCCCATCTGTGGGCTGCACTGCACCTTGTTTGCCATTCAAGAGCAGAGGTTTAATCACCTCCCTGATTGCCCAGGAATTAGCTAAACCACTACTTACCTCCTGTGTGGGCCAGGTGTACCCCACAAGTAGAAAAGGATAGAGCGGGTTTTGTTGCACCAAAGTTCTGAAGTCAATGCAGTGTCTGGTCCAGAAATACCTCGTTTAACAAATATATCCTGTGGGAGTTATCAGGGAGCATGGACAGAAATATTTCAGACACTGACCATGTAAAGTTGCAGCTGATGGCTGAAATAAGTTTGCGAGATATTTCAGAGAAGCAGGAGACCAAAGGATGTGGTGACTATGCAGGAACAAGGAATTAGAGCCATAAATCCTCTCACCACATGCAGCCTTCCCTGACATAAAAATATTACAAAAAATACCCAAAAGTAAGGCCTGTGGGTGGTAAATACTGTTCTGGGTCTTCACATTTCTGCTGCTCCTCTGCCCTTTTGTTCTTGCTGTTGGGCACAGCAAAAGAAGTGTGGAAACAAATCAAGAATCAGTCTTACACAGGAGGAGAAAAATCTCAGACAGCAGCTCACAGGAAGCAGAACATATGTTTACTGTCATCTTCCTCCCCAAATTTGAAAAGCCACCTCACTTCCAAGGGGGAGAAAAAAAAATCCTTTTGCTGAGTCCCTTGGAAATGAGGAGAGCACCTCATCAGCTGGCTGCTGGCTCAGCTCTCAGCGGTGGCTCATTTTCCTTCTGTGCCACCCTCCCCAGTGCTCTGATGGAGCCTGTGATTAATTCAGCTTTTTACTCGAGTTTAATGCCGTTCCACAGTCATTTCGTGGAAGTCGTTTCTCTCCCCTGGCAGACAGCATCGCATTTTCATGCACGCCTGTGGGTTGTTGTTTCAGATTGACGGCTCGTTGTGCTGTCAATCACTGAAACATCCCTTGCACAATCCACATCCTGCTCCTGGGCAGGGGGTGGCTCGGTCCCTGCTCTACAGAAGGGCCAAGAGCCCATCAGAGGGGTTGGACTCATCCGGGCTGGCACAGGGATGTGGGACAACAGAGCACCCTAAACCCAGACCCCACAGACCAGAGCACAGCCTGACAAACCCACCTGCACATTGCTGCCTGGGGAGGGGGAGGGAAGAAAAGGAAGAATGAAAAGCAGAAGTAACAATTTTCACTTCTGACACTCTCATTTAAGCACAGACTGCTATATAATCTCTTTATTCCACAATCAAACATTATCAACAACCCTCAATTTACCTCACAGGGGTGACCTCTCCTATCCAAGCTCAGTGCATGCATCCAGGTCATTTACACAACCACTACTGGGAGATCATGAGGTTGTTCATCTGTGGAACTGGACCCGGCTGGAATTCATTACAGGCTGCAGGAGGATTAAAACTGGACCATGCACAAACTTTAAGCAAATGACAAATTGCAGTTCTGGGGCTCCTGTGTACAGCACAGCACTAGACACACAAAGCAAGGAGCAGTTTTATGTATTTAATTCCTCTCCAAAAGTATAATAAACAGACTGTGTGTATTTCCACCACTTGATTCTCTGGTTTGTTTCATTTTTTCCCAAAAAATTCTTTTGGGTCCAAGATGAAGTTATCTGTGGAATTAATTATCCTGGATCTGATAGCAGCACTAAAAACAGAAGTGTAAAGCCCTAAAGTGATTAAAAAATAGGCAAATATTGAGTCAATTTAAAAAAATAATATCAAACCTATAATATTACATATTAAGATGAGGGTTACCCTGTTCACTGTCACACACCAGTCACCTCAGAGAGGAATTTACTCCCGCAAATGAAAGGAGTCAATCCTTCAGAGGAGCCAGCCTTTCCCAAATATAGTCCATCCATGTTTTCCCCTGTCTTGTCTGAAGAGAATAAAGGTTTCACTTTTCAGATGAGTAGTTTTTACTTCGTGTTCTGGATACTGTTGTCTCCTGGACAGTCCCATTTAGCAGCTCCACAGCACTTCCATGGTCATTCCTGTGTGAAATCAGAGCAGAAAGTACAAGGAACATTCAGCATCATCGGGCTTAAACAAACTTTCACACCTGGAAATTTATCTCAGCTGGGATATGAACAAAAGGATCATCTGGACATCTTTTCTGTTGTTGCAGGAAGATTTCATGGCATTTCTTTCATTACAAGCTTAAATTGAACAGGTGCCTAAAAGACTTTCAGAGAGAGCAAGAATATAGGATTAAAGGGAAAAAAAATAAAAAAAAATAATAAAAAAAAAAACCTTGAGCTGATGAAATAATGAAAGTACATGAAACAGAAAGAAAAACAATATTTAATGAGTTATGGGACAGTGTTTTGCAGAACATCCATGGCCACACAGTAACCATGATGGACCACAGCCAACACATTCACTTGTTATGGAGGTTTGGCTTCAGCTGCTCACCAGAAAGATGGAAGGTGTTCTCAACAGAAGGACCATTGCTAGGATATGAAAGCCTGCTAATTATTACAACTCACCAAGAGAGGTTATTAAGTAGTGTAAAGTGGTATTTATACATTTAATTCTGATCTGTTCACTTTAATCTTATAATTTCTATTATTTCCACAGTATCTAGAAGGAAATCTCTCTATTTTATTGGTTTTTTTCAGAGAGGGGAAGCACGCCTGACTTTCTATTAACAAATACATAACCACACATGCTTCTTTTCTCCTCAGAAAAGCAATCACAGTGGCCAGGACCACAGCTCTGCCTTTGGCATCATCTGTAGTCTTCATATTTCTGGGGTTTGTTATTCAGTCCTTGACCTTGCCTTAATTTGGACTTTAAAAGATAAGTTGGCAGCCACAGATTGTTTGATGGCTTTTCCACACAAGTTTGGAGAGTTTATTTTATTTTTTTCCACCAGTGGAAGGCAAGGGAAAAGGCTTTGTCTGTAATATTTTTGCTATAGCTAACAAAAATCTTGGAGCTTTATCGTTACTATATTTGATAAAAGATAAACAGGAACACAAACCAGTAACCATCTGGAATGAAAAGAACCCTACTGGTTCCAAGAGGGAACATGATATCCTTCTTTGTGTCCTTAAATACTGTCAAGAGCATAACTAGACCCACACCAGATCTGTATCTCTGTTATGTGCCACCATAATTCTTGGACAGAGCAAAATTTACTTTTTCTCCTGCCCTGCATTTTTCCCTCATCCCCAGGAATGAATCAGCCAGCAGCAAACCCATCTGCACAAACTCCTCCACGTGACAAGTCACCACTAAAATGGTTTCTGGCCTTCCCTTTGCTCCCGCATTCCCACCACACATCCCAGACCCCATACCACCACCGGCCCTGTAAGTCTGCACTGCAAGTCTGCACTGCATCAGTGGAAGTTTGCTTCACAAAAAGGATCCAGCATGCCTCGACAGCTGCTTGAAGTCATCTCAGTTTTCCACACGTCAGGTTTTCCATGCAGGCACGTTCTGGACAGCATTAGTGCAATCAAGGGCACTCAGAGGGGGTAGGTCCTGCAACAGGAATCAGGATGAGTTTAAAGTATCAGTGTGAAGACAGATTGTCTCCTCACCAGTCCTAGCCCTATAAATACTAATCTAATGCTGATTTAACAGGAATTTCTCCTGGTCTTGATCTGCAGTAGCGCTCAAGAGTTTACTGAGCTTTTCTTTCACAGACTACAGAAACACTCAAGAGTTTCTGAAGTTCATATCACAGGGACAGAGTATGATTGCCCAGGTTTAAGATTTCCTCATTAACACTGAGCTGTAACTCCTGGACGTCTCAGAGAGCTCTGCACTCTCTGTGAGGATGAGGCTTTTGGGACTTGCATGATCCGCTGAGCTCCAACACTATCATGATACTGGGGGTAAGATTACAGACAACAGCCGGGGAATCGCTCAAGGGAATAACATAAACTATTTCATCTGCCTCTTTTCTTGCCTGTATTGTCCATCCTTTTATATTTTTCCTTTTTTTTCTTTCAATATGCAGGTGGTGTTTTTTCAATATCTTTGTGGTAGAGGGAAAAACAGATCTCTTATCTGTGAAGAATTTCATGTCAGAAATTCTATGGTAGGACAACATCATGTAAGGCAATGAGGGGATGTTGTGAACCCCAATATTGGGGCAACATAAGCTTAATTCCTCCTGCCCTGTAGCCATCACACTGGCACTTGCAGCAGCAAGAAGGAGCATGAGGCTTTCCTGAATTCAAAGCTGCACTCTCTGTCTCCCTGTGCCCTTCCAGCAGGTGTGTGTCCTTTCACCTTCTCACTCCAGAATGACCTGGAATTAATGAGAACAGAAAATGTTCTGGGTTTGACAGAGGGATCTGCACCCCAAGCCAACAGCCTGTCTTCTGGTAGGGTGATATATCCAGAATCAATTTTGCATCATAGAGTCCAAACCAGTGAAACAAACATGAAAAAAGTGAAGAGTCAAGAAACCAGATTTAGAAAAAGACCACACTCCATACAGGCCAGGAAATCCTTAATGCTTCATGTTATACTTTAGAAAATCTCTTTAGTCCAAGACTCACTTAGTGGTTACAGACCCATTTCAGGCCCAGACACCCAAGTGAAGCTCTGATGAAAGGTTTAGAAAAGGCCTTTTAGCCACAGACAGGGAGATCAATCTGTTTAGTCTCAAAAGGGAGCAAGTGGGAGGCAACTTGATTACACTGTCTTCACATGGAGAAGATAACGGGGCGCTTAAAAGGGATTCTTAATCTAGGAGAGCAGCTTAACAAAATGCTCCTGGCTAGAAGCTGAATCCAGACCAGTTCCAATTAGAAATGGGACACTTAAAAAACAGATTTTAAAAAAAGAGGAGTCACCTTTTTAAGCGGTTGTGACTTCTGAGACAGTGTACTTGGAAAAGACAGTCTCCAACCCAAGACTGGATACTTTCTGGCAGTCGCCCTTCTGTCACTCCTTAAGGAGCTCAAAAGGGAAAGTCAGCTAGAATTTACCAAAATTTCACCTACCAACTCCTTCAAAGCTTGTCTAAGCTCAAAAATAGCTCAAATTAAAAAAAATTAAATAATCTTTGTTAATAATGATAGTCCAGTTTTATTTTGTGTAGTCCACATTTACCTGGGCTTTAGCAGCATTTGTGCCTTTATCAAAGCTATTCTTGAAATGAAGAGACCACCCAAAAGAGCCAGTCCAATGCCTGTTTCACTGTGCTAAGACCTTATCCCAGCTGTCATCCCTTTTGCTGTATGTTTGAACTGTAAAAGAAGCTGCTTTTTGCAAAAATAGAAGTTTACAACCTGCTGCAATTCTGTCCTGCTCTCACCACCCCACAGGCACGAAGGGCAAAAGGCTGTTAACTAAATGCATGCACAATGGACAGACTTGTATTTCACTCCATTTATGCCCATTCATAGAATCATAGGATCACCAAGCTTGGAAAAGGCCTCTAAGATCATCAAGTCCAACCATCAACCTAACACTGACATATTCACTATCCCAGCTGGTGGATGGGGTCCGCCGCTTGGGACCCAGAGAGCCACAGCCACCCCAAAGGATGTCTTGCTAGAAACAGCTCCTTGGGGGGTCAGGGCGCTCCTCAGCTGGACAGAGGGGCTTCTCAGCTGCAGGCAGAGCAGTGATTTTTCAGCTCAGTGATTTCAGCTTTCAGTGATTTCAGCTCAGTGCTCTTAGCTTATGCTCTTGTGAGTTAGCCCCTCTTTTAGCCGGCCGTGGTGAGAGAGAGAGAGGTCTCGTATGGAATTTCCGCAGGTGGTACTTTATTGAGAGGGTACCAGCGAAAGGGATCCAGGGACGAGGAACCTCTGCTGACCAGAGGAAACTCAGGGTTTTTTATGGGACACCAGGGTGGGAGGAAAAGGGTACAGAACCAATCAATTGTAACAGATCTACATAAAATCCCGAGGGGGCTTGTGGGTCTCCAGCCAGGTCGCGTGGCTAGGAGGTTTGCCTTTGTCTTAGGGGCTCTGGGTGAAGTTGCGAAATTCTTCCTTGACTCCTCAGCTTGGCTCCCTCCAGGGCAGAGCAGCCGGGGCTCTGCCCACCTCCACAATTCACCACTAAACCTTGACCCTAAGCACCACACCCACACATTTTTTGAACACTTCCAGGGATGCTGATCGCTTGAACAGCTTGTTCCAATTCCTGGCTACCCTTTCAGTGAAGAAATCTTTCCTAATATACAGCCTAAACCTGCCTTGGAACAATTTGAGGCCATTTCCTCTCGTCCTGTCACTTGTTACCAACCTGGAATATAGACCAACCCCCAACCTGGCTACAATCTCATTTCAGGGAGTTGTAGAGAGTGATGAAGTCTCTTCTCAGCCTCCTTTTCTCCAGGCTGAGCCCACTCCCAGTTACCTCAGCTGCTCCTCACGAGACTTGCTCTCCAGAACCTTCACCACTCCTTTCCTCTGTTCAGTAGTGGGCACTGCTGGCATTCCTCATACCAGCATCCAGCATCGCTCAGTATAGAGAGAGATGGATGCCACACCCACAGGTCTGTAAAAGCTCTGTGTGACCCAGAAGGGGTTCAGCAGGAACCAACAGAGCTGCATGGCTATTTCTCCCAGTACATTCCCTCTGTATGCTGAAAAGAAAATTATACCATGAGAAAATTGTACCCAGAGAAACTAAATGTCTGAAAGAACCACAGAATTTTTCAGCTGTGAGGGAGTTTAAAGACCATCTTGTCCCTGCCATCAACAGGGACACCTTCCACCAGACCAGGTTACTCAGAGCCCCATCCAACCTGGCCTGGAACACTCCTGGGAGTGGGGCAGCCACAGCTTCTCTGAGCAACCTGGGCAGGCAACTGGACAAACAACTCCAAAAATATGAATGACAAGAAGACAGAAGATATCTAATGTGACTTGTTCTCTTTCTGCAAGAGTTTCAAAAGGAGCAGTTTGGTGGCTGACCAGTGTCAGATCCCATTAGTGAGTCTGAAGGACAAGGCTGTTTGATTTATTTATCAAAGCCTTTATTTTCAAAGGAGTTTAAAGGGAACCCGGTCATGTGGGAGGGGAGGGAGAGACACGCAGAAAGTTGTAGCACAAAGAGCTCACTTCTAGAAAGGCCATTTCAAAATTTGAATTTCCATGAAAGATTTCTATAAGAAATCCCCCAAAGTTTCCATTGAAGCAGTTACACACTTCCCTGCCCAACTCCTGGCAAGAAGCACAAACACCAAGGTGGTAGAGGGATTTGTGTGCACATGCAACACCTGCAAGCAGTGCAGAATGCTTTGTCCATGGAGCACTTTCCTGTGGTTTTAACCTGGCAGCCCTTCCTTGCTTGCTCCTCTGTCTTTTCAGGGGAGAGCACAAACCTACATGAGAGAAAAACAACTTTAAATATCACACCGTAGTCTGGAAAACACAAAGCACAATTTTCTACCCCAGGTAGCTTCTACTGGCAAACATACTTCCTCAGGAGTTTGTTGAGGAGAGCCACAGGTTACAGCAGGCACCCTCGGCGAGGAAGGTGGCCCTGCTGTCACTTGGTCCCTGCACTGGAGCCCCATTCCTCTTCTCGGCTGCAGGGAACTTGGCTCCAACAGAGCTGCAGCTGCTAAAATAAGCATGGGATGAAGCCTTTTGTATTCTGAACGATTTGCTGCCCTCTGTAGTCCAAGCAGAGCTTTATTCAATCCACTGCTGCTTTTAGCTGAATTTCTCCGGCAGCCCTCGCAAGTGAGAGCCCGAAGTGGTGAGAGAAAAAGGTGATGGGTCCAACTGGACAAGCAACAAAATCACTCTGCCAAGTGTGAGTCTTCACCGGGGCAGCCATCCCAAAGGTTTCCCATCCCCGAGGAAGTACTGCCTGTAGTCAATCATCAGACTTCACAGGCACTACCCTGCAGTTAAAAAAGGGACAGGCATGGCTCAAGGCAACATCTGTCTCACCGTTCTTAGTGGCTCTGCTGTGTCTCCAAGCCATAGGAATTCAAAGCTGGAATAGAAACCTGCAAAGTCCATGTGAAGCTGAAAAACAACCCCACAACAGTCTGAGCAGAGAGCCCTGAAGAGGCACAACTCTTCAGCACACTGTAACACATCTGCAGATAAAATATTTCACCTGCTAAGCTCCTGCTGCCCAACTGCACTTTTCAATCCTGGAGTTAAGCAGGAAAAGGGAGCTCAGTCCATTGCCAGGCTCTGCAGAAAGCTGATCCCAAGGGAATAGAGAAGGGCTTGGGTTTGAGGAGTAGAAGGGTTGAGCCTCAGGGAACCACTGTCCAGCTCAGGCACAACACAGAAAGAGGTGGCTGGGAGCAAATTCAGGAGATCAAGGACCTCTTCATCTCTCCAATGGCCCTAGAAGTTAATTTATGAAAGAGGAAACACAGCTCAAAACAAACTAAAGATTCTATTTTCAGAGCCCTGCTATCCTGAAAAAATTCCCCCCCCTTCCCTCCCAACCCCCTGCCTCTGTTAGAACTAACCACAGAGCTTTCAATGGGAAAAAAAAAACACTTTCACTGCAAACCAATGAAGTTTACAACCAGATTTTTCCCAGAAGAAAACAGTTTCTGCGTTTCAGCCTTCCCCAATTACGCTGGCACAACACATCTCTCAAAGTGACAGGTGCTCTGGGCTTAGGGTAACCTAAATAGAGTCTGCAGGTAGATGCAGCCCTCCAGTGGTAGCAGAGACACACAGATATGCATTTCATTTGCAAGTGAATAGAGACAGAGTTATCATAATGGGCAAAGAGTTCTTCTGTCACGGCAGGTTTTGGGGGTGGCAATGCACAGAAAATTGTAAATCCAGACCCAGCTCCAGCTCAAGACATCACTGCCAAGTCATCCTAATTACAATCTGTCTCCCATCACCTTTGCAATGAAACAGAACCAAACTGATGGTCAGACAACAGATCTGGGACACCATGGTCATCCAGGGGTCAGAGAAGGTCATCATTCCCTTAGAGCAGGGTCTAATTCTTACCTGAACAATGTAGAGATCATTTGCTGCTTCTTCAGGTTCTTCAATAAGTGAAAGGGAGGGGGAGGAAGGACCCAGAAAAGACAATTTCATTCACCCCTTTTGGCTCTGGCCACTGCTGTTTTACCTGGTGTGATTACCTGGGCAGAGCCTGGGTCACACTGCCGTCCATCTTCTAACCACCAGGGCAAGAAGGGGGTTGTCCCTTGTAAATTAGAGCAGCTCCTTGCATTTTGTCCTGCTCACACCAGACCTCTGCAGAGCTCATTGAACAGCACACTGTCCACACAGCTTCTTAGGAGAGCAGAGGAAAGAGTTTACACCAAACTAGCAAGATTTGGACACACTTTGGGGCCAAAAACTAAGGATGATATTGCAAAGAGGTACAGGGGCAGCCTTATTTAGGGGAGGGCTGTCCGTGGGCGACAGGATCCCTTGAGCCCCCACCCAGCCAGCGCCCACCCCTGCACCCACACCTGAGCTCCCCTCCCGCTCTGCCCGCCTGCCTTTCCACGCAGCTCCACGACTGCAATTTTCCGGCAATCCTTCAATGTAGTAGTGCCATCTTCAGGCACAAAACCCGTCCTGCACGGCTGGGGGAGAAGCGACCTGCCCGGGGAGGAAGGGACAAGGCAGGCTCAGTCCCCAGGGTACCAGCATTTGACTTCTTATTTCCGTGTGTTAACTGCAGCTTGCCCTCGCTCTCCAGGTGGTCCCGGCCTTGAGAACGGCAAATGCAAGATCCAGGTGGGCTTTTTTCAGCTTCATGTCAAGCCTCCTTCCCAACACTGATGTTTTATCCCAAGTGGAGCCAGAGCAGACACCTCTGAGCCAGTCCATCAGCCCCTGCTCATGTCTTCACTCAGACCCATCTCCCAAAACCCAAACTACCTGTGAGTTTTTTTGACGCTGTTGTACACCACAACGACACAGACTCCAACTTCAGAAGGCTGAAAACAACTCCTTTATTTTTTGGGATGTGTCTCCCTTATATACTTTTTTACACAATTTGATTGGTGACAAGAAGACAAACCTCTTCAATGACATTGGTCAGACCGGAGGGACATCAAGAAGAAGTCCCTCCTAGGAAAGAGAATGAAAACAAAGTATTGTTTACAAAAATACTTCTCCTGTTTACAGAAAATTCCCTGGGAAAAGAATTTCAGAAAACCAAAACATCTCAGCCACGAACCAGGGGTACAGTTTTTATCTTCTTCATGTTAGAGCCAGGATTAATACACAGGAGTCGCAGTTTCGTGTTTGGACTTAGTGTTTATCCATTTTTATCTATATTACAGCCTCACAAGTTGTGAGCTCTAACTAGCAAGGTAGAAAGTGGAGGTGTCTCTAACTCTTTCCAAGGTTATTTGAGCATAAACTATCCAATAACAAGATTACACCTATATTATTTATACTTTCAAGCCAGAAATGGACCACACAAGGTCTGCAATGCAGACCTTTTTCACTCAGTTAGAAAAAAACACCCGAAATCATGAAGAAGAAGGTGAAGAAGATGGACTTAGACAAAGCCTTCAATCCTCTATCTTGCCCTACATACATTACTATAGCCTAAAGACCCAAAATCTAAGTTTCCAGGGTTTCAGCTACTAGCAGGTAAAACAGGTCCAGGAGAAGAGTGTTTCCTTGGTAGCACGTGCAAGATTTTTGGGAACTGAGAACTTCCAGCCCAGGTTTTTTTGTCCTAGTTCAGGTGCTCCCAAACCAGCCTCTCCATTCTGCAAACCACCTGTCTGAGCAGCAGCCAGACACAATCTCTGGCTCGCCCTCCAGGGCAGACATGTCTTCACCACAGCCTACAGCCCTGTGCCCCTAAAGAGTACCAAGGTGCCCATTAGCCTTAGACCCAAAATTTTGCAGAAAAATATCTCTTTACACTACTGCTGTAATCAAGTGAGCCATCTCATTGGGATCATCAGGAGCAGCACTCTGATTCCATTACCAAAAAGGTGGGATATCACATGGTGGGGTATCCTTGTAGGATATTACACTCTACACCTGGCCATGCAGGACCTGCATTAATACCTGCTAACATAGTGCAGGACCTCATAGCACTGTCATAGTGGGTGCATTCACAGAGCTCCACCCTGCAATTCCATCCACCTGCAAAATCCCAGTGTTTCCCTGGATAACACCACCTCGAGATGCCACCTCTGCCTACACTAGAGAGCTCTGGGAGAGACCCTGTCTGCCTGGGGCATGGTGCATCCAGCCTTTTGGAATGCTTTCTGTGCATGGGATAGATGATCCCAATGGGGACAGGTTAAAAAACTCCTGTGGCTCCCCCCAGGATCTCGGCAAGGGCTGTGGGCTTGTCAGATGTCCAGACTGTGCTGGGATGCCCTACCCTGGCACTGGCAGCCCAGATTCATGGAGCAGCTGGCACAGAACCCAGGAAACCATGGAATGGCTCAGCACACCTGAAATGTCTGCGTTGAGGCCCTGGGCCTCAAACACAGGAGAGCAATTACAGCTTCCCCACTTGAACAGGGATTCTAGCACCTTACAGGGAGAAGGACCTTTTCCTTTCCAGCCATCCTTCCTCTCCCCTGACAGCAGACGTTACACACAAACCTCCTTACAGCAAATTGGCATTGATTTCCACTGAGCAGTTTATGTCAGGAGAAAAGGCTCCTTCAACCAGTAAGAGCTACAGTTTGGCACCACTCAGCCCAACTGGGGACAATTTCCTGTCAGTGGCACATCGGCCTGCAGGCAGCCAGGCAGAGCAGACCTCTCCACTGCACTAGGAGAGATGGGAGGCTGCAGGGCTCTGCTCAGCAATCTGCAGCCAGGAACTCAAAGCATCACCTGGTTTGGCCATCAGTGCTGCTTATCTTGAGGCCTGAATTAATTAAGCCCTGAAATGCACCGAGGGTGGGACTTAATGATGAGTTACAGCTCTGGGCTGGGTTCCCTGGCTCCTGTGCCAGCTGCTCCATGGATCTGGGCTGGCAGTGCCAGGGCAGGGCAGCCCAACAGCTACTTCAATTCAAAGTGGCTATAAAGAGCTAAAAAGAAAATAGAGCTTAGTGCAGAGCAAGCCCACAGTGGTCTGGCTGTAGGATTTTCATCATCTCCTTAAGCAGCAGAGGAATTGGCATAGAGGACCCCACCTTAAAACTGCAGCTGAATTTGCTTGGTGGCAGGATGATCGATATGACTTTGAAAAGATCCATAGTGGGAAAATGTTTGCCTGTGTTGGACAACCCAGTGCCTCTGTTCTGGGAGGTGGGAAACTGCTCCAATGCCTTTTGTTTCCACACTAAGGCAGTTCTCCCCACAGCTGGGCCAAGGAAGCCTCAGCAGATCTTACCAATGTGGTGAATCCTCAGAGGTGGCCTACCAAGGATCCAGGAGGAATTTTGGACATTTGAATAGATTCTTTCATGCCAGGGCTATGTCACTCCAGAGACCTTTCGTCATTCACAAAAAATATGAGGGAAAAAACAGGTTAAAACTGCAGACATGCAGCAAGACCATTCCTCTGAGTCATGGCCAGGTCTAGGTATTGCTTTTTGGTCAAATAGATGAGCTGTTCAGAGACAAGTAAAGGACTGTGTCTGATAAGGAATAAGCCAGGATTTGAGTGATGACTGCTAATCCTGGCAACACCACATTCACAAGAGGCATGTGGGGAGGCTCAGGATCAGTGGTTTCAGAGCTGTCTTCAGGCTGAAACATCCAGCTGTTTTTTCCTGATGCAACACCTTCGGAGGAGGTGACTGATGTGCTGCTGTACCTCTGGCACCTGGCTGGGATGTTCAGTCTTTACAAAACATGGACCTGCAGCCCAAGAGGTACCCAAGCCCTGGCTGGAGATGGGAGCACCCAGCCCTGGAAGATGTTTCCTTGTGACTGCCTCAAGAGGCTCCTGCCCACAGGGGAAAGCCCATCCATTTGTAATTACTTCTCCTTTTCAGTATCTCCTAAATATGTTCAGTCTTTCACTTCAGCTTCGTCAAGAAAAGAATCCTAAAGAAAATTCCTGAGGATAAGGAAGATGGTCATCTTTCCATCATAATCAGGATTTTTAGTAAAAAATTCCATTTTTCTGAATGGCTCCAAAAGCTAGCTATTTTAGCTTTGACCCTTTGGCAGTACCTGGAACATGCCCTGTAGGACATCATTAGGAAAATGGTTCCTTGCTGTTTTTTAATCAAAATATATAAACGAGGAAAAGAAGAAGGGTCTTGCAAGTCCATTGGCAAGTTGGGATGCAAACCATGGGATCAGGGCAGGACTAGTGAATGACAGAGGAGTTACCCCAGGTTTGCCCTCTGATCCAGGTCCCTCGGATAATCTGTGGTGATAAGTTTTTTAGGGGATTGCTGGAGTTAGAAACTTTTCTTTAGAAACATTACATGTTAACTTGTAAACCAACCAATACACAGTCAACAAGAGTCCATCTGGTTCAATAGAAATAGATCTTTATTAATAACATGCACATCATACGTATATTTAAAATACATATACATTTTTTCTACTATTCACTTTAGAAAACAATTTCATAAAAACCTTCAATCAGGTCCCAGGTAATTTTAAACATTAAAAAGCCTTTATTATTATTATTATTTGTTACAGAACCAGTAGGTATTATTCCAATTACTTGGTGTATAATCACCATGTATTTAACATAATGCAGGCTCATGCATTTCAATAGAAATAGGTGTTCCCTTCTTTGCTTTGTCAATCATATCAAATACATGATGATATACTTGACAACACCTGCCACAGTTGTTATATGCAGCTGTGATTCCCTCCTGGGAACATTCTACAGGTGGTGTTTAAAATCTAGAGACAACTTTTTTACAACTTTCTGAGTTCCTGGTGCTGCAGGTGGCCCAGAGCCCAGCTATGACAGAAACCAGAAAAACAGAACTTCGTGAATGTCAGAGAGGAAAGCAATCTGAAAAAAGAAAAGAGGGAATTGGCAAATCCCCTCCGTGTTCATGGCAAACTGAGGTCAGGGCTGGGTTCCCCAAGGTCCTGCCAAGTACCAAACTAGATCTGCGGAGAGTGCACAGAGATACCAGCGATAGACGGTTTGCGGGTTCACAGAATGTTTACAAAGGCTTGTACGAGGGCAGGACTTTAAGGCACAATAGTCCATATACTCAACACATTCATTGGCAAACAGGAGTTCAATTTACAGTGCAATAGCGATGTATCCAAGGGCTCAAGCAGCAGCTCGGGGGTCACCGATAACGCGGCGGTCGAGCGGGATCTCTGCGGCGGGCGCAGCCCCAGCCCTGCACAGGCTCATGCACATGCTGAGCATCAAGCACATCAGGATCCTTCTGAGCTCCAGGGACAGGGTCTGTGCCAGGAAATCGGGTGATAACCCAAGCATTTTCAGGATCAGGGCCCTAACATTGCAGAATCATGGAATCGTGGAATGGTTTGAGTTGGAAGAGGCCTTAAAGACCGTCTGGTTCCAACCCTCCTGCCATGGGTGGGGACAGCTTCACTAGAGCAGGTTGCTCAAACTCAGTGCTGGGGTTCTGCACCAGACCCCATCCACACCCATGCTGTGGCCCCCACAAAGCCACCCCCGTGCACCCTTCACCAGCATGTCCAGCCAGAAAAGCAGCACAAAGAAAACTCAACTCATAGAAACACTAATTACAGCCAAGTGTGCTGCTATTCCCAGGTGAAAATAAATTGTCCTAAGCCAGTCATTTTCAAAATGATCAGATCTCCTCACCATGTGTCCTTGTTACCAAGCTCATCTATATTCTCTCTGATGAATATTCTATCTCCAAGGCAACTGAGTCAATGGGAAGCAAGGACTTTTCTTTACATCCAGTGCAAACATAGCCATACGTAGGAGTTCCTAATGCAGTCATAATAGAACATATATATATATATATATCAATCTATCTCACTGAAAGTTGGCCACCTACAGACAGATTCTTACATCAGAAGCCAGAAGAGCTGAGCTACAAACCCAAAAAAGAAAAATCACTGTATGTAGCTGTATTAAAATGCTGGTACCCAGTAACTTGGAGACTAAATGTTAAAATCAATAAAAGTACATAATTCAAAAGGTGTCAAATTAAATACTTCAAGAGTCACTTGCAATGCTATTGCACATTTGTACTTCTTTATCACCCCATCAAATATTTTTAAGCACTCAAGTCAAGTTTTTCAGACCCATTTGCAGCAGCACCAATCACTGGGAAAAAGCAAAAGGCAGTAAAAACTGAAGCAGACTTAAAGCCTATGGATTAGTGAACCTTTGATTCAATTCCATAACAAAACTCCAACCATAAAAACCCAATTTGTTCTCTAGAAAGAAATAATCCATTTTAACAGCTCCTGGAGCAAGTAAAAATTCAAAAAGAGACAACGGGTTTTGTTCAAGAAAACAGCACATTAGAAAAACATGAGTAAATTATCGTCCTCTTTCCTGGGTAGCCCAAGGAGTGTTGTGACCTGATGCAGATTTTTGTCTGTTATATTTGTTCAGTTATCACAAGGCCTTCACAGAGAAGCTTTCAATTGGCAAGAAAGTATCTGCCTCTTTCAGTAGGCAAAGAACCTCTTCAAAGGTGAATCTAACCGGGACAATGTTTGGTTTTTTGGGGTTCTTTTTTGTTCATGTGAGGTTAAAGACTTCTATCCTACTGAGCTTTTTTCATTTCATTGAAATGTTTCTAATTTTAAGTAAAAAGTTTTTTTTATTCAAGCCAGAGCCATTCTATGGATATAAAAAGTCAGTCAGCGAGAGGAAAGAAGCATTTAAGCATTTCCTGTACATGCTAGAGCGTTATGAAATCAGGTGAAAATGGTCATGAAGAGAAAAAAAAAAAGCATAAATCAGACCACTTCAGAGTGGAAAATTACATGGTTTGAAAAATTAGAGGACAGGAGCAATTTGCTTTTACCATTCCCCCAGCCCTGGGGGTAGCACGAGGCGTTCCCAGTGCCGTAGAGCCCAGAGAGCTCCTGGGGGATATAATGACACCTCTCACAACAACAAATGGGCTTCTCTGCCAGCTCTTACTGGTGGTACTGGGGCTGTCTTACACACCTGATCAGCAACCTGGGCTCTCCCAGCCCTCTGTTGAAGTGGGCATGGCCCCTTTCCACTGGAGATTCCTCAAACTGGAGATCCCTCAAGCCACATTGAAACCATTTCTCAAATCATGCAGCTGGATCGGCTGCATGACTTTGGGCTGGTGCAAGCCCAGGGGCAGCAGGAATCAAACCACACACAGCCAGGAAGCTCTGAGGCTGAGCTGCACTGGCTGAGGATTGAAAGACAGCGTTTTCTAAGAGATAAGTAAATATGACTTGTCTCAAAGCAAAAACAGAAACCTGAACATTCATCATGACTAACAGCGCCTCCCAAACAGCACTGCCCTGTTTTTTCAGCCTTCCCACAGTATCTGAGATGTTTATATTCTTCAGTTTGCAGGTTATCCTTGTTTTGAATTACACTGCTGGCTTTTTTTTTTTTTTAATTAAAAAAGAAAAAATCTGGATTTTACTGCTTCCTTCTGTCTCCTAATCCTGTACTGACTTCTAACTACTGATACCAGAGTTAACTCTGCTCTTCACACGTTTTTGCTTCTGCCTTTCTGCCTTTTCTCCAGCACTAACAAGTGCCTGGGAGCTGTGACAATATGTGTGACACATATGACCAGGATGCTCTGAGCAGGGTGACAGGAGGAATCTGACACAAAAAAGCACATTCCTGCAAGCCACGGTATTTGTTCACACTATATAATGCTCCGGAAACAGCATCAGCCACATCTGCAAGAGCAAAGCCTTTCAAAATAAATAAAAAATTAGGTTCTTATCTATATATATATGGATAAATATATATATATCGGCCTCCAGCTGAGTGTGCGCTTTTATTTACTTTGCTTTAAAGCTTTAAAGTGGTGATAGCCAGCGAGGCAAAGCCGTTTTTTTTCACTGCAAGCCAACAGACCTGTAGGACTTTGACAGGCTTTGAACCATCTCACGTGTTTGTTCAGCAGTTCTGGGATGCAGGTCCCCCTGGGGAGCTGCAGTGTGTCACTAACAGCTAATTTACAGGCTCGTTAATCACATTCCCCCAGATTATAGTGCAATCTTTGCTTCTGACCCCATTGCTGGAGCATCATCTTTCCCCTAATGTTACTCTTTGGTATTTTCATGACGTAGCTTTGGCAGCTATGAAACTTTCCACTCGTAGTCATTCCGTTTGCTGAACATCCCACACGCCATAGCTTGTGAAATATATATATTTACATATTTTAAAGTTAATTCCCAGATTGAAATAGACATTTCACTTAACCTGAAACATTATTACTAATGCTGAGCAGTTTCATCAGGAGAGCCTCTGAGGTCTTACCAGCATATGTCAGATACATTCATTCTCTATCTATGAGAGTTATCATTGTTTTTCTGCCTTTTATAGTCCACATAAAAAGAAATTGCTGTCTATACCCTAGCACCAGTGTGAACCTCGGGCCAAACAGCAAATTAGCATGCAAAGAAGTATCAGAGAAACAGCTAGGGAAAGAGGCAAATGAAGTTAAGGGAACACCGATGATGGGCTGAAGAAACAATCTTTCCTGTGAGTCATTCTGGTTCGTATTAAAATAGCAAAGTAGATACCAGCTAAGAGATAATATAAGTAAAAGGTGAATGCAATTATTCTAAAAAAAAAAAAAAAAAAAAAAAAAAAAAAAAAAAAAAAAAAAAAAAAAAAAACCAGAAAAAACACCCAACCCACAAACCCTTGCAAATCTCAGTATAGAGTGTCTGTAAGCGAGTTCAGTCTCTGAAAATCCTAAGCTAAAGACTGATTCCTTTGGCACTGACTCCTTCACGGTCAAAGCAATTCCCAAAGAAACATTCTGTCTACACCTTTACAGCAGATAACTCGTGTTTTACTCCTCACTGTTAGACTACTCCACTGCTTCGGGGGCTCCCCTTGCACCGGGGCTGGCGTAATTTAACTGCGAAAGTGATTTGGAGCATCCGTATCTACACACAGGTCACTTAAAGTGCAGCTTTGTTTCTACAAACCGCCTTGCACGCAGTCTCTGCAGGTTAGGACCTCCGTATTACACCTCTGTGTGTGTTACAGCAAGGTGCTTCACACCGGGGGTTAACAGCGGGGGGCTGCAGAGCATCATCCAAAGCACCTTCCACTTAGCTCCCCATCTGCAATTAGTGCCTCATCTCTCAACACCTCAACAAAGCAGTTCAAGCATTCAGAAACAAACATCAGTGGGTCTAACAGCTACTTTAATTCATTTTATAAATAAGCAACTGAGAGTTTTGCTCCAGGTGGCTGCCCGTGTAGCCCATCCCGTAAACGGCGTTCTCTGCAGAGTAAGGCACGATGCGATACGAGTGCAGCTCTTCATAATAGAGCGACTGGGAACAGCACTCCTGCACCATAAACTTCAGCCGTTTTCGTGCGTCAGAGTAGGCAGTCCTATAGCACGGAGCCTCCTTAAAGTATTCATAGCTCTCCCTCTCTGTCTCTAGGTGAATCTTCCTCAACAGATTGTTAATTAATACAGACCTACGGAGATAGGCTTCGGGGTCGTCCAGGAAGCGGAGTTTCTGGAGAGATAGTTTTAGGATACAAGTCCGGTCCTCTGGTAGTATCAGGTGCTGGAGGATAAATGGATGGGTCTTTAGCATCAAGGGATGAAACTACGGGGAGGGTGGGGTCTGGAGAGAGAGAGAGATACTCACTTTTGGACAATACTCATGGTAATCTTGATGTAAATGTTCTTCTTCTGCATATTTTCTCTTAAAGTAAGCTACTTTCGACGTCGTTAATGTCTTTGGTAGGCCCCGATCAGATCAGCTCTGCACAAAAGAAGAGGAAGAAGAAAGTCAGTAATGCTTGCTGCCAGGGTGGCTGCAGCATCACAGTCTGGGGTGTGCAGGGGAAGGAGGGATCCAGAGACGGAGTGCAGCCAGGACAACACTCAGCCTCAGCCTGCAGCCCTCAGCCTGCTGGAAAAACAGTTGGAGAGGCTGCCAAATGTGAAGCTGTCTCTGAAACAGCCACCCCGAGGCTTGCCAGAACAGCAAGCCCCTCTCCCCTCTCTGGAGTGACCACCACAACACCGAGCACATGCAGGGTCTCCTGGTCCTGCAGCCGAGTGGAGTGTCGGGGCTAGCACAGCCCCACAGAACCGGCAGGAGATGCCCTAGAAGGGAATGTCACCATGAACTGCAGGAAGGAGCAGGATGGGGCCACCTGTGTGCAGGACAGGGGACCCTGTGCCCTGCTGTGGGGTGTGTGAGCCCAGCGTTGGCTTCTGATTTTCCACACATCATGCTCGGAGCTCCCCGGAAAACCAATGCAGAGTGTATTCACTAGATGGTGGTGTTGTCTCAGAAGATAAGGAAAGCATCAGTTCTGTGGGAGTGTGATGGAGTTGGTTGGTTCTCCGGGTGGTTTCAGTTTTTCAGGGCACAGAGGATGGAAGCTCAACATTTGGGATAAGAAAAGGAATTATTGGGCTTTCACCCTGTGACAAGAGCCCAGGGGAGGTCTGCTTCTCCAGAGCTGAGCCCTGCAGAGGACCAGGGCACTCTGAGCACCTGCAGTCAGGCCTGGCTGCCTGCTCTGAGCTTGCTCATCTCCCTGGAAAGGTGACATGGTGCTAATTCAGCACCTTAGTGAGGTCCATAATTGCAGTGGTACTCAGCCTGGTGAGCACTGGGTCCTCTGTGAGCCACACTGGTTTTTGCTTGGCTATTCACCAGAAAACATGAGGAGCCATGTGCATTTCTGGGAGGCACAATCTCCTCCCAAACTCCCCTTTTTATACCAAATTTCTGTTATTTGGTTTTAAATGTACTTTTTAAAACTCAAACAAACAAAAACACACTACCCATTATTATACTGATGTCTAAAGGCAATCCAGGGAAAGAAAATATCCAGAGACACTTCACAGAAAACTGAAAGTCTGGTCCTATGGGAAATATTTTCTTTGCCAAATTGGGATCTCCTTATGGGACCATTTGAACTTAGATTTTCTGAGGAAATAAAGGATTTGGTTCTGGGCAGCTTCCTTGAGACAATAGAAAAGCCAGAATGTCTTGCAAAGCCAGAACACAGACCTCCTGTTGCTGGAAGGATCCTTCCATGGGGCATGAGGGGCTCCTTGAGTTTTAGCTGTTGGTGAGAGTGGTGAGATGCTCACACAACCATCCCAGGGACTGACAGCATCTCCCCTTCACTGGCAGGAATGAGCAATATGTTCTCCCTTGCTTTTTCTACAGCAAAAGAAACACCTTTCTTGTGGGTACAAGAAAGGACTGGAGAAGAAATCCTTCCATGAGAGGATTCTTGCATTTTCTCACTGAATTCCAAATCTATGAGGATGGAGGTTTCTCATGAAGGATTCTGCAGGTCTGTGCAGAAAACTGACTGGTGGATTAATGCCCTATTTGGAGTCAAGACCCCTCAGTTCTGCTCTGGGACCCATCAGGACACGGATTGCACTTCAGAGCAGCATTTCCCCAGGAGAGGGACTATTGCTCTTACGATGGGAAAACACTGCCAAGGTTGTCAAGGACTGCTATGGGGTTCTAGTCACTCTGGATCATCAGGCACACCAGAGATTCTCCCAGCACCCGCCTCAGCTCTCAAGGGGAAAGGCAGGGCTGTGGTCTTCACTACCCCACTGGCACTGAGTAGCTGCAAACACTGATATAAATTCATATGCAGCAACCTTCTCTGCTTGCAGGTTTTATTCCAGTATTTGAGTTACGCCAGAACCTGGGCAGCCTGGATATTTAATTACTCTGATACTGTGTTCTCCTAGGTGGAAACCCCACTGTGCTGTGTTATCTGAGCACAGCAACAAATGCATTTACCTCCTAGCGCCACGGGATGCGAGAACATTACAGTTTTCCTTACACTGCTCTGAGGAAGACGGAGATACAGACAGATGAAGTGACATTCCCATTGCCACCCAGGCTGTCAGGGCTGGGAAAGGAGCCAAACCCAGCACACAGGTAGATCCTTACCCTCAAACCAAACCTCTAAATGCTAAAATAGGCTCCCTAGTGTTTTTTAGGGAAAAGGGTGGAAGCACAGCCCTATCACTGCCTGTGTGGAGTGGAAACAGAAAATCATCCTGGGCATAGGGGCAGCACAGGCAACCACAGCGTGCAGAGCATCTCAGCTCAGTTCTGCAGCTCCAGCAGCTCCATGCAAAACTCTCTCTTGCTGCTCCAGGCCACGGGAATTTCACTCCCTGCCCCAGAGATGGAGGTTGACTTGGAAATTCAGCATCTCCTGAGCACAGCTGGTGCTGGAGACATCAGGGAGCCCGGGGAGGGAAGGAGCACTGGCAGCCTGTGGCTGGGAGGGAAGGAGGGCTGTGGTTCTGCACATACCATGGGCTGGGGGCTGGTCCTGGCTGACAGGAGCAGACGGAAAAATTGTATTTTGCTGAGGGACACACATGACCATCCCGGCAGTGGGTTCATTGAGCACCCAACCGGCATCCTCTTCCTGTTCATGTCCAGCACCAGCCTGGGACATACCCTTGGTTGACTGAATTTAAATTCTTAAAGACTTCACATCAGTTAAAGCAGCAAAGTTGTGACAATCCCCTCACCCCAATACCCATAACTTAGTTTAGGAGCAAGAAAGGGAAACAGCGACCAGGCAAACACCAGGAGCATCTCTAGGCTGTAAGTTTGCCTTGGAACATGTTCCCGGTTTTAAATGAAAGACTGCTCTAGAGGAGCAAAGTAGCCCCAAGCTGCTCAACATCACACCATCTGTCAGCAAATCCCAGCAGCTCCAAATCTTCAGAGCTTGGAGCACCCACTTCCCCAGCTCAGCAGCTCCCACGGGCTGTCACGGGTGGCTCAGCTGCCCGGGAAGGAAAGGGTGCTGCCTGCACACCTGCAGGGTGAGAAAGCCACCTGGAGGCACACAGGTCCCATCCCAGGGCTGCTCAAGAGGAGCTGGGGGTCTGCTCTTGTGATCAGTGCAGCTGCCATCCCACCACCACTCTTTCATCACTTTCAACATCGTCTTTTGTGGCTGCTGCTGGTGCCCACACATCTCTCTGCAGCTTCAGGGGAACGAGAGCATGAGCTGCGACCTTGCACTATGCCCTCAACAACAGCAGGGATGCTAAACCCCTCGAGGGACCCCTGTCCATGCAGGAGGCTCACAAGGACCGAGCCTTTCTCTAGCATTTATTGGAAGTCAGCACTCGATGGCTCTGTGCGTGCCTGGGAGCCGCTTGGCTGGGGTTACAGCCATCCAGGGCTGTAGTAATGCCGCAGTGAATCAGACCCTTAGTGTTTTGTTTAAATATAAACATATTGAATCAGTGCTTTTTGTGTAGAAGGCTATTCTCGCGAGCCAAGTGTTTTGACAGCTCCGGCAAGGTGGTATGAGTCACTGCCTCTGCCTCACTCAAGCTCAGAGACAGATACATCTTAATCACATTACGTTTTCTCCAGCGCTACACCACAAGTCAAGGCACGGGGCCAAATCTCCCCACGGGGACCAACCAGCGCAAAGCTGAGCCCCGAGCCTGAGGTTTGTCCTTCCAGCCTGGATGAGCGTCGGGAAAGCGCGTTCAGCATCCCGGCAGCGCTCAGCCGCAAGCCCTCCGCCGCTCCCCAAGGGCTCGGGGCGATTTGCGGGACTCGGCAGCCCCGGGGCGATGGTGCCGCTCCCGCTGCCCGCTGTTTTCACCCCGGCGGTGTTTGCCTGCTCGGAATGCACGGCACATCGGGGCACGGCGGCGAGAGCTGCCATTAGCGCTAATGGAAGTTTGGGATATAAATCCCACGCGCGGCAGTGAGGGAATAGACGCCTTTGTCTCAGGCTTAGAGCTCTCAGACTGAGCTTCGCAAGGGGTTTAATTGTACTTTCAAACAGAGCAAAATGTGCCCTTTCCTGTTTATTTCTCCAGGAATAATTATGGCGCTCTGTGGCGTGGTACTCGCAGAGTTATTAGGCATGTTTGGACAGAGGGCCGTCTTATCTAAATTGGATTGGAAATAGATTTATATCATGGCAACTTCCCATTTGAACTGCAATTCCAGCAAAGTCACTTCACCTGCGCTCCTGCATCGCCCCAGCGACAGCAGCCCCCCTCCGGCATGAATTAATGCCGGGAGATTTCCACCGGGCTGCAGCCTAGCCGAGACAGGAGCTAACACCGAGTTCAAAAAATGATTGAGTATCCAGGAAAAAAAAAACCCAAAAAACACCACCTGAGCTTGTGCTTTTGCATCTCAGACAACAGAGAGGGATCTGCAAGCCCCGGCTCTGCACAGCAGCCCGGTCCCAGAACTTGTACGTGAACCCTTGGGAGCATCCCCACACCTGCCTGCTCCTGCACCTCCCCTGCCTTTCCTCGGGAGGACAATTCCTCCCTGCCTGCTCAGTCCTGCCGAAAAAGGGCTCGTCAGAGTCGATAACTACTTGCTTGTTGATGCAGACATCTGCAGGGGGTGAGCAGAGAGCCGGCTGGCCGAGCCAGCCCCGCCAAAAGCTGCGCACGGAGGTGGTGACTCAAATATGCCGCTGCCCTGCAGGGTTCCCATCGCAGCGTACAGGAGAGTGATCAATATGCGAGCTAAGGCTGCCTGAGACGGAGACCTTCGCTGAGCATCTCTTGCGTGCTCAAATACAAAACCTGAGGCTTCTGAGCGCGCAGAAACCGGCCTTTATTGTCAGCGGGAGACGTGACTTTGACAAGGCAGGACGTATCATCGTGTCCTTGCGACCGCTGTCAAGCTGCGGTGATCAACTCCCCCGTCTCTAACCTTCAGAGCTCTCGCAATTAGGGGGTGCTCAGCTGAAACGTGTCCCTGGTTTCACATGCTCTGCTGCTGCTTCTCTCCTAGGGCAGCGCAAGCAACTGGTCCCACTGTAGGATTCCCAGCTGGTAATGCAAAGCTACCAGACCACAGGCGGATGAACATGTGGATCGAAAACACATGCCAGCCCCAGGATTTCTCACGGCTGCCCATCGATGAGCAGCCCTTCTAGCATTTCGAGCCTTACCAGCCCCATTTCATTGACTCCCGGGGAGGTGGGGAGCCCCAGCCGCACTTTCGTCTGCTGGCTTTGCACTTTAAAACCGCCTTTTAGCTTGCTGATTGCTCTGCAGATCTCCCTAATTGCAGATTCTCCCTGGGCACACATGTGTACGAGGCACAAGCATCTTATTAGCTCTCGTGAGGGCATGAAGGCATGAGACTTAATGGCTGAGTGACTATTCCTGTCTCCCTCCTTACAGTCCCACTGCTTTCCTCAACAGAATAAAATAGTAATTCCAGGTTCACCCCCTTTCGACATCAATCCCAGTAAATTCCCTCACTCAGCCCAACCCGCTGAAGTTTGCAAACTTGTTAGTTACCTGAGGATGTGGAGTCAGCCTGCAAAGGGTCTTTCTGGGGTAACCTCAGCAGTTCTGGTAAAATTTCCCCCTCGCACGGGCTCAGCGAGCATTTCTGGCAGCACGGCACTGCTGAACGGTCACCTGCCGTGGTGGATCAAGGAGAAACACACATGGCTCAGGTGGCAAAATCAGGACAAACACGGCGAGCAGCTGGACCACGAGAGGAGAAAGTGCTATTTCAGCATCCCCACAGGGCTTAGTAACAAGGATAAATAAGAGTTCTGATGTTACACTCAATTCTCTAACTTTGACCTTGCTTCCTGGAGTCCCTTTTACACATCAGGAAAGTAGATAAAACATTAGGGGAAAAAAATCTCAGTTTTTCAGTGGTGTAGCTATAATCCTCTCAGAGCAAATGCTGCAAATATAGAGCTTGTTCCTCTAAATATCCGGATGTTTCTGGAGCTAGAACATTAATTCTACCCCAACCACCTCTTAAAATGGCACGTTATTTTCTCCATTAATTCTTGTCAACCTCAAAGGAAAGCTAAAGGGCTGCTATTAAAACTATGCCATTATTTTGAGTAGCAACATTAATTTTCTATCATACACACTCACACTGCCTGCAGAGCAGTACAGATCTGGGGAAAGTCAGATTCCCATTTCCCTTTAACAGGGTGCACGTTTCAGAGTTTGCCTGACATACAGAACATTTTCCAGGCTGATGCCTTGCCTTCTGGGTGAAGCATTCGCGCGCTGTAGTAAGAGTATCTCCCACTCTCAGGGGAAAAAACCATCACAGATACATGTGTATAGCTAAACTCTGCACTTTTACATATGTGTGCCAGAGACACTCAGACCTTTTTTTGAGTACATGAACGGAATTAGACCTGTCTAAATCCTGCAAGAGAGAAAGCAAAAGAGATCTTGTGTGCGCGCGTACTCATGTCTCGCAGCTACAAGACAACTATATTTAGACACTTGTGTCACCCCAGAGGATGACAGCACTAACAGGCAATGGAAAGAAGAGCTGTGGTTACTTTTCAGAGTTCAGCTCTGACCGTAAAAAGCGGATTCTGATGGAAATGAGCTCTCGCAGAGTCCGGCAGAGCAGCAGCACCTCTGCCCGTGGCACTGCGGGACGCGCAGAACCTCCTTCTCAGCTCTTCCCTCTGCCACGCTGCAGCAAAGCCACGGGAGCTCCCAAACAAACACAAAACTTCCTCCACGCCAGCAGCCACCTGCCAAACCCTTCGGAGCAGATCCCACCAGCAAAGCCCCACACCGCCTCGCAGACGCGGGCAACCCCACAGCCCCCTGTGAGCTCAGCGGCACTCACCCAGCGAGCCCCGGCTCCAGAGGGAGGGCTGCTCCGTCCTTCCCTCGCTGCTCCTGGAGGAGGTGGTGGCGGTGCTGCTGCTGGTGCTGGTGGCGGTGGTGGTGGCGGCGGTGGCAGCTCCTGCGGGTCCCTGCAGCCACTGAGGAGCGCATCACCTCCCGGCCGCAGCCCGCGGAGGTGGGTGCCCAGATGTTCCCCGCGCGGATTGGTCCAGCGGGAGCAGATGTTGCCCGGTTGCTAGGAGCGTTGCTAGGAGCGCTGCTAGGAGACGGTGACGCTCTCTCCATCACTGGCGCGACTCGAGGCCGCGGGGAGGGAGGAAGGGAGGGAAGGAGAAGAGAAGGAGGGAGGAGGAAGAGGGGAGGAGGGCGGAGCAGGTCCCGCCACCGGGATGTCCGCGCCGGGCCGGGCCGGAGGATGGATCAGAGGCCGCGGCTCAGAGCTGAGCAGGCGGTGAGGAGCTGCCTGGGGCTGGCGGCAGAGGACGGGGACGTGAAACGCCAGAACCGGGAGGGTTCGGGGAGGGCGCGGGCAGGGGGACCGTAAAACCTGCCGTCAGGGCGGGCTGAAGGATGCGCGGAGCGGGCCGGGAGGTGCCCAGGGCTCGGTGCGGCACTGAGAGAGGGCAAGAGCGCTGCTCGCTTCAGGGCGAGATTGGGAGAGACACAACCCAGTGCCTGGAAGGGCTGGAGGGAGAGGAGTACAATTCGCTCCTGCTGGCAGAGAGCCCAGCTCTTCTGCTCTCTCACTGGGTCATGTTCCTCTTCCCTTCTGATTTATGATTCTCCCTTTTCCCTCCATGCCCACCAGCAGATCTTGGCCCATTTTTTTCCCCCTGAGCTTTTGGAATGTTCCACCACGGTGCCCTGGGTCCCACCCTGGCCCTTACACCCGTGATCCCATGGCTAGGAATTGGATTCCTGTAGGAAAAAAAGCTGCACAGCAAAACAAGCCAGACCTCCTCCCAAATAAAAGAGCAGGTCACTGTGGGGTAGGGCAACTCCTGCCTCTCAGCTAGACAGTGGGATTTGACTGCTGACCACCCTCCCTAGGGCAATAGGTGAGATCCCAGGCTCAGCCTACCCTCACACCCAAAGGTCCACATAGAAAAAGATTAAAAGGGGTCAGTAAATATAATACAGTGTGCAGAAAGAGGGGAAATCCCTTTTCCTGAAGACCTAACTCAGTATCTAAATACTGGCAGATAGAATGGTATAAAAAAGAAATCTATTAAAAAAAAAAAAAAGCCAGCTAAGTGTAGGGATCTTCCCTGGGGAAGTGGGTCATTTCCAGAGTGAAAAGGAGTTGCACAGGATGAGCTTTCCTGGAAAGCCAGACTGGTGCCAGTGGCTGCACTGGAGTTACTGGTACAACACTGGCTTAGATCAGCCCCAGCACCAAAACTGGGCTTTGATCAGGACTTCTCTCCAAGAAGAAACATCTCTAGACAACAAATTTTCCTCTGCACCTGCCAGCTGTGTCCATTTCTTCACAGCTACCACGGATGACACTGCTACTCCTGCAGATTCACGTTCCTGCCACAGCCTTCCTCTCCAAGCAGTCACCAGTCCAGCCCACAGAACCTCAGAATGGCTTGACTTGGAAGGGACCCTAAAAATCATCTTGTTCCACTCCTTGCCAATGGGCAGGGACACTCCTCACTACACTGTGTTGCTCAAAGCTCTATCCAACCTTACCTTGAACACTTCCAAAACTACTGCCACCTCCCGTCCTGCTACTAAAGGTGACTCAAAGGCTCAGACAGGGTGAAAAACAAGGCAAGGTGCAATGGAACATATTCATTTTGACAGCATTTTAAGCTCCTGGGCAATTCCCTGTTCCCCTGTGATCTGTAAGATATCCAGTGCACATTCTATCTGCTCATGTCACTGCTGGAAGGACACAGGGACTTCCCCTCCCTCTGGTTGCTCCATGAAGGTTCTGCAGAGGATTTTGCAGCAGACTTTATCCTCCTCCCTCTTAGACAGCGGGAATGGAGGCACAGAGCATTTGGCATTCACCTGGATCAATATCTCACCCAAATTTTAACAAACTGGGTCTTGGCAGCCTGAGGCTCAGCTAGCACATGTCAATGCAGAAGCCTCAGATCAGTTCTTCCCTGAACTTGGATCACCTGGCTGCATTTGGTACTCAGTGTGCTCCCCTGGTCTTTGCAGCTTGAGTAAAGATCACTCACGGCCACATAGTTACTTCAAAATATCTGTGAAGCTCTGCTTCTTTTATTGAGAAGTCAAATGAAACTCCAATTTCAAATTTGAATTTTCTAGGACAATAGGAAAGCACTAGAATTTAATTGATTTTGATTACCTGCCTTATTATTATGCTGCCAGTAGCAGTAGTTCAGGTTGGTATAATTTTAAATTTACTGTGAGATGAATCTGACGTTTTTTCTACTGCTGAATTGAAGACTTGAGCGATTCTTCAGCTCTTCACAAAGACGTCGTAATTAATTCAGTAATATCACTTCTGTAAGCAGAGATAGAAAAGGAAGACACAGCAGCACCTACTCCGTGCCTAACAGCTGAATGAATGACAGCATCACTCATTCCAATCTTTGTGATATTTACTGGATTTTTTTTAACATTCCACACAATTCCTACTGCAAAGACACATCTTCCCTTCTCCTGCCAGCACACAAGCAGGAGTTACTAGCAGGCAATAATTTACAGCCAAAAGGTCAGTTGTGTTTCCTCAGCTGGATCCAGGAAGGGTTTCTATCCCTGAGCAACCCTGAGGAAATTCTTCCACAATCCAAGTGTAGCTGCTTATCTTTGCCTGCTTTCCAAGGGGGCAGAGACTGCAGGGAAGTAGATCCCTGCCAGTGTAAACCAGCACTCAGAGGGACCTCCATCAGGAAGAAGATGGTCCATCTCACCCCATCCCATCTCCTCTCTCCTGCATTGGAAGCACGAGGAATCACCTCCCCTCCTTGTCTGGAGAAGAGTTTTCCCATCCACCAGGGATGCCTGGTCAGGAATCACTGCCCAGATGATTCTCACAGAGTTTTAGTGCAGAGGAAATTAAACACACCCATGAACTGGGACTAAAGCGTCTACTGACAGGGATATTATTTGAGAAGATAAGATTTTAAATGTGTGCAGCACAAGATAAAACCTGGACAGGCAGACAATGGAGAGCAGCTTTTTTATTTTATTTTAATCTCTCAAAAGAAGGATTGCCTGACATATTCAGTACTATAACAAATACATGTTTTTAAATGGTTTAGAGCAATTGGAAATATAAAACCCCAGAACATTAGCATTTACTTTAACTGTCTCACAGAATTAGGAAAAAAAAATCAGTTCCTTCATTTCAAAGCAGTTATGTCTCCTCAAGTCAAGTGTTAAAGAAGAATGAATTAAGTTAATGTGCCCTTTTGAATCCAAGCACCAAACATTCAAAAGACGTGTTTGTATAAAAGCACCAGCCCTCTCAGGCCACATTTACCTACACATACCTACACCTACACAGGTGCTGCATTTCTAAACATAGCATGCAGAAGGTATTTTCAAAAGACAAAATGCACCCAAAATGCTCTGCATTTATACCTGGGAAGTTTCAGATGTGAGGAGCTGCATCCTGGGCTAGGTTTCATCCTTGGCCTGGCCCACTCTGCTGCCTCCAGCAAACACAGACCCTCAAAAACTTTCCCAGCCATTGGCTTGTCACAGCAAATGAAGATGAGTAGCTCCAGTTTCTGGACCCTGTTCAGGCCTCCCAGTGGTTGGCCAGCCTCAGAGGGACCAGATGCCTTGGGAGGCTAATCCTGCCTCCATCTGAAATGCAGACCAGCTCTTTCTCTTTCTGTTCTTTCTGTAGAATGCTATTTTTCTCCTCTATCTTCCAATTCATTGTACAAGGAAATTTGTCATTTTTTAAATTTTTCTTTTCTTTTACTTTTTGACATTTGAGAAAAACTTTTTAAAACAAGCTGGGGACGAGCAGAAAAAATGAAGCCCATTTTCCTACATACCTGTGCTCTTTACCCCCTACACTCTCCTCACATCCCCAGCCAAATTCCACCGTGCGCCCTTGAACACTACCAGCTCAACCAGAGGCAGCACATGCTGGAGCTGTCACAATGGACCAGCTCACCAACCCTTGGCCATCAAAGCCTCTCCTTTCTGCTTCTCTGGAAATGATCCTCTGCCAGCTGACAAAACTTGTAGAGGCATAACTGTCTTCGAGACAGTTACCCTGCTCTCAAATGTGATTGAAATTGGCCAACCCGTTAAAAAGTGATGGTGGTGGAAGAGAGGCTGGCGAGGAGACAGATGGCAGACAGCTCAGCTTTAGCCTCCACTGAGCTGATTGAGAAGTGGGAATGCTTTCACCCTCTCGTGAAAAATGATATCACTCTTTTGCTGAAATTCAAAACTTAGTTTCCTGACATTAAAAATGTGACTTTTCCAAGTGGTCAAAATTAGGATGGAAAAAAAAAAAAAAAAAAAATGATGTCTTTACAAAACAGCACTTGGTGCTTCGCCAAGGGATGAAGTCATTCCAAAGAATTAAAATGCAGCTGGAGGAAGGACAGGATAATCAGAACGATAAAACATAAGACAGCCGGGAGCCCAGCAGGGCCCACACGTGCTCGTGCTGAGCAGTGGTGTCCCAGCAGGAGCAGCAAGAGGAGTGTTAAGCCCTTGCACTTGCATGGAGGAGTTGTTCACCAAGCACAGAGAAAACCTGAGTTTTTAACACCAAATTTACGGGCAGCCTCACTTAGTCCAAGCTGACCAAGTGCTGGCACCAAAACCAACATCCCGGTGCCTCTCCCTGAGTTCAACACCAGCAGTTTCATCATGGTGTGTGCTGAACTCACATGGGCTCACAGGCAAGTCTACCTGCAGGAATGAAACAAACCCTGTGCTGGTTAGCCCTGATATGGGAATCAGCCTGAGAAAACTCACCTGGGGCTGAGGATATTCTCACAAGTACGGAGTAGGGCTGCAGGAACAGCGGTGTTCCCAGCAGAACCAGAACCATCACCAGCATCCCTCAGCACTGGGGTTACTGGGGAGGATTGGGGTGACTTGGTGGGAGGATTGAGGCAGGGTGATTGGGCAGGGAGAATTTTAAGTGGTTTTCAGAAAATGCAAGGGGGGTGAAGCAGTGTTAGGAAAACCAAGCCAGGACAGTGCTGCCCTGGTACTGACTCAGACCCTGGCAGCAGCTCCCCCCTGAGCTCCCAAACCCCTGAGCAACTTGCAGGCAGTGCCTGGCTCTGCAGATTTCCCTCTGTGCCTGGAGGAGTTGCAGGGGGACTGCTGCAACCCAGAACAAGCCCCAGCCCACCCTGCAAGCCCCACCATCCTTCTCAGCTGAGGCTGGTCACCCATGAACATCAGTCATTAGCAAAACATGTATTCCATCCCCATTTTACACCAAGGAGGGTGAGTTTTTCCAAACTGCCTAGTTTCTCTCTAAGCCTCCCAGCATAACCCATTTCTCCACTGTCTTTAAGATGAAGGGCCCTGGGCTGGGTTTTCTGTGTCCTCAGACATGTCTTATATCAGCTGCCTTTGCCGAGGTTTCCAAGCACTGAATCTACCAACTGTTGCCAGAAAAAGAAACTCTATTTCAGGGCTGGTCCTGGAAAGCCAACCCTGTGGGTGCCAGCAGGGCTGCAGAAATCATGGTTTCTCATGTCTACCTCAAATATGGCATTGCTATTCTGAGAGGAACAAACTAACCCCAGTTCAAAGTCACCAATCTGGGAAATTTTTTTAAGCTTCTATCATTCTCCATCTTAAAGTGGGCAGGTATTACAACTGCAACCTACCAGAATTAAACCACTCACAAATACATCACCACCAAAGGTAGGTGCAAACAAAAGTAGCCGCCAGATACAGACACACCCGTTGGTTGACCCAATTTCACCTCTCCAGCTCATCATTTGAGCTCTTACCTTTGTTTCCCCCAAGTGGCCACCCCAGCTTTGGTGAGGGCATCCCTCTGTGCCCAGTGCACACAGCCAGGGTGTCACAGAGCAGGGACACTGGTGACACTGACTCCGTGTATTCTGGTGCAGGTGCCAGCATGTCACTGGTGTGTAGGGGAAATGCTGAGTCCTGGCTATCACCACAGAGGGGGCTGGAGGGGCTTCTCCCCCAACTCCTGCCAAGGCTGGATGAGAGAGCAGGGAAGAGCAATGTCAAAAGCCCTTTTTCTTTCCCATACAGAGTTGGCTGAATGGCTGCATGCAGAGGGAAGCAGAGACACGATGGTGATACTTTAGGATTTGGCTTTTGTATTTTCCAGATCCTGTACTGCCTTAGTGCATAGCTCTAAAACCCCAAAGCTTGTCAGTTGCTCTTCTCCCATTTTATCCAGATAAAACAATTCCTCTCTAGGCCTGAAACTCAAGGACACATTATTGTTTCAGGCCTGAGAGATACAAATAGTGAATTGTGGGGGGAGGAAACTTGGAGTAAATTACTTCATTACCTGAAACTGTAATTGGAGGATTAGCCCCTGCTATGTAAATGGATCAAACTTGTAGCTGTATGAAACACTGGTGTCTGTTGTCCAGCTTGGGTGTAGCCCCTTGGAGGATTTTGACTGCCCAAGGTGTACCTGGTGAAGGCCTTCAATAAATACCTGCTGTTATTCTCTGAATTTTGTCTCACCTCTGTTTCAGGTAGCCAATCCAAGACATCAGTGGGACATGGGAATCTCTTCCACCCCCAAAATGCCCCAGCCTGCTGCCACAGGGCCCCTGTGTCCATGTGGATGGGCAGGGAGACCAAAGGCAGGGCAGATACTTCCCACCCCTCCCCAGTCCTGCATTATGCACCAGGCTCCTGCAACCCTGTTCTGAACACAACACATCCCCCTCTCCTGGATGCATATTCACTGGTCTGCCACAGTGAGAACAAAAAGGAAGATACGTTGGGTTTGCATGTCTACATGAGCCATCTGCTTCTGTTTTATTGATAAAACCTCTAAGAGCAGCATTCTCCATAACAAAATAAGACTGTTTCTAAGGTGTGGACAGCTGTGTGTGTGCAGGGGTAATTTCAGCCCAGAATTCTGCAGAAGCTGGGTGTAGTGCTGATTTTTTTTTTCCAGTCAGATATCATCTAGACATTAGTATTCCTAAAGCAGCATATAATTAGCAAGAGGCAATATATTGTATGATCATGCATGTTAGCACTTAAGTAGAATAAAAAATGTTTCATTGTCAACTACACAAAAAGCTAAGAATAAACTCATACCAGTTTTACAGTTGAATATCCAAACATCTTTTCCTTGTGTTTTCAATCTTTTTATCAGTTTTTGCATTCCAGATATCTCTTTCAATCACATACCCAGCAAGTGAAACAATTCTCACACCATCCCAGTGGCCTCTGTCCAGTCAATACCAACCATCCAGAAACTAGATTCAAGGTACAATTTTCAGTGCTCATCTTTGAACTTTACAAAAGAGAAAAAGACATGTGCATTTGGATTTTTTTAACCTTCATAGTAAGAAAAGTTCTCCCTTTATAGATTTATGTACCATAAAAATAATTCAACAATAAATGCAAGCCCTAGAAGCCTTGCTTTTGCACCAATGGAAGTTAAGGATGTGGAATTTTTATTAAATTGTCTGTACTGTTATTTTTTAAAGTAAACAATTTATAGATAAATTTTGTGCTTGCCGAGGGAAGTTGTGGGTGTTCATCCCTGGAATTGTTCAAGGCCGGGTTGGACGGGGCTCTGAGCAACCTGCTCTAGTGGGAGGTAGCACATGGCAGGGGTTGGAGTGGGATGGTCTTTAAGGTCCCTTTCCAACCCAAACCATTCTGTGGTTCTGTGATCTCAGGCTGGGAAAGGAGAGCTGGGATCTCCATCGCTCCTGGGGCTCCCTCAGCCACGGGCCTCAATCACTCTGAACACCAATCCTGTGCTGAGGAGATGACAGCAGAGAGAGGAGAAATATTAAATATTCTACTCAACACCAGCAGGGAGATGCAGTAGGAGGCTCACAGCACAAACCCCAGGAGCGATGTCTGCACACCCACCGAGCTCCTGAGGAGGAACAAATCCCACCTCATGGAGGACAAGGAGGAATGAGGACAAGGACACACTTCTGTCTACAGAGTCCAGCTGTGCCGCAACAGAGAGACAACAAAACCCCGCCAGAGATGGTATATTGTTCCAATATAGAAAGAAGTCAATACACACTAAAAATAACTTATTACATACCATATATTTAAATCAACAGTCAAATATACATCGAGATGTGCTTCATGCAAATGCCCCGCAGCACTCTGCCATTAAAAAAAAAAACATTTTTATATATACACACACATATAAATGTCACACAGTATTTAAATGCTAAGTCTACCAAACGATTACTTCATTTACTCTTCTTGACAAACAAAACTCTCTGCTGGGAAGAAGTCAATGAAGTTTCAGCTGAGAATACAGCCCAGCAAGACACAAAGCAATGCCAGCAGAGGAATACAGGAGGGATGTGGTACCAGTTTAATTGGAAACTTGTGCTTGAGGTGCCACGTAGTGACAAGGGATCAGAGGACAGGTTTTATCCTGAGCACTGTGAACATAAAATATTGCTACCAGGCACTGACCTGCCTTGGACCAGACCTCTGTAGATGTTAATGAGAGGATGGGAGATGCAGTGATGGAGACAGCATGAAGGAAAAGCAGCCGAAAAAGTGTTAACAAGACACAACAGGGATGAGGAAAGCTGGCAAAATGATACGGGTTTTTTCCCTAGTTGCTAATGAAGAGAGAAATTTGCAATGTTACCCTAAGAGAAATGAAGGGAGAGGGAAGTATTTGGCAGGGTGAAATGCCTTCCCTGGAGGTCACAGCTAATTAATGGTTGTGGGGCTCAGGAAGAATCCTGCTTTTGTGTGAATCCTGAATCCTTGTTCCTCACCCATGGCCAATATCAGTATTTTGTCTCTTGTTTCTCAGTAAGATCAGCCCACACTGAGAATGACACTACAGGGGACAAACATCTCCAGAGTGTTCGGTGTCTATTTGATGTCCCCCACTACAGCCAGAGGAAATACAAAAATGAAGAGGAAACATCCTTAGCTCCTCACACCTGCAGCTGCCAAAGCAGCTGTGATTTGTCTTAAAGAAAAAAAACCAAAACAAAACAAAAACAAACAAACAAACAAACAAAAACACTACCCTGCTTTCTAATTTCCTTGAGAGATGAGCAAGTAACAGGTCTGAGTGGAGTTTCACAGCTCCCATCTGGCTTTTGTGCTTCTTCCACAGCTATTTCCAAACCCAGCTGCCTAATACTCACTGAGGGCAACCCAGTGACTGTACAGTTTTTGGTGTGGGAGATGACAGATTATCACAGCCTACCTGCATCACCACCTGCAGTCTTCCTTCTGCTCCACCAGGGATACCTCAGAGGATTCAAGGGTCTGTGCTCCTGTGATAGGCAATCCTATGCAGGTTCCCGAATTAAGACTAAAAAAGGTTTCATTACTGGAATTTTGTTTTTCTTCTGCAGGAATTAGGTTTTCTCTGCTCTGGGTGTAAAGGCCTGTCTAATTGACAGAGTTTTGCTAAGATTGTTCAGTTTTGCAGAGAGATCTCGAAATTCATCCACCCAGGACAAACTCAGGAGCAGAGGAGAGAGGAAAAAAAAAATCTCACCTTCAGTCTTTTGTTTTGGGGGAGCGGCACAGGGAGAGCCCAAGGCAGAGATCTCCTCTTTCCCCTTCATTTTTATAAAGGGTTTGTGTGAAGACGAGAGGGTTTTTAATGCCAAAAGAGATGAATGGCATCTACTAAGTTTTTTATCCAGGCTACAGTATTGACCTATATCTGCTTTATAAAGGTGAAAAAACATGGATAGCTGTGTAGGTTGAGCAGGAGCATCTTCCTGCTGCCAGCTGGCAAACAGCTTGGGGATTACAGCATGAGGATTAATAGCCTTTGTCATTTGTAAGTGCAGATGCTAACCTTACTCATATGACAGACTGATCTTCTTTGGATTCTGTGCCTGTTTGCTGTTCCAGAAAGATGACCTTGGGCTGCTGTGAGAGACAAAATATTTACACATTCATTTCTTAGGGCCCACGGTGTAGGCTGCAGGAAGACGTAAGCTCACTGCACTGAATAAAAAAGCTGTGTGCCTTCAGCAGATCTGGAGCTCAGGAGTCATGCAGAGAAACTGAGTTTCAGCTCAGGCTTGATGCCACTGCAGCCAGGCTGTGCTGCTTTCTGGAGCAGGGAGTGAGCAAATTCCCAGCTCTACAGCAGTACGAGCACATCAAGAGCCTTCCCCTCCTGCCTCTCTCCCCCGCCGCCACCTTCCCACCACTGCTTGGGGTTTTCATTTCTTGCCTGACAGCTTGTTAAATCCTCCACAGATCCCAAATAAACACCCAGACCAGCTCTGTGGAATTATCTTGGATGCCTTTCCAAGCTTTAGGATCTGTCAGCTTCTGGCTGCATGTATCAAAGAAGCAGATGAGCTCAGAGCCAGCACCGCTTCCTGGGATAGGAGAATGTATTTGTTGGGGTATCACATGCTGGAGGGAAAAACCTGCCTCATTCAAAGTGTGAGCTTCTCTACAAACCCTGGCTGCTTTGTTTCTTTCCCTCAAACCATAGCTGCAAACATCACACTTAGCACATTTTAAATGGAAAGAGGATGTTCCCGCATACTAATTCCTGCAGTCTCTGTTGTCCTTTTGCAGAACACAATGCCCATGAGAATAGGAAGAAAGCAAATACAGAACCGGTTGTTTCTTCTGTCATTAACTCGGTCCACACTGAGGTGAATGGGTGTCACTACTCTGTAAATATTTGTCACAGCCCAACCGACAAACTTCGAACTCCACAAGTGGACAAGAGAGCAGGGAGGCAAGGTCTTGATCAGGTGCATCCCAACTTGGAGATGACCCCTCTGGGAGGGGATAACGTGATGGAGAAGGCCACGTTCTTTGCTCAGCCTTTCAGTCAACTTTTCGTGCTGAAGGGCAGAAGGCAGCTGAGAGGCAGAGAGATGAAGTGCTGTGATCACACAGATTAAAAACGATGATAAATATGGGAGCGGAAAGCAAGCTCTGCAGGCACGCCAGCTCCAAGGTCACTGCCAGCTCCAGCTGAAGGGGAAAATGAACTGCCACCAGAGGAAATGCCTGCTCCTCTGCCAAGCTGCCACCTTCAGCTTTATGCTGGGGAAATGATCAATAGCAGCTGGCAGCCTTTGGATCTGTGAATCCAGGAACTTCTAACGACATCCATGACTGAGGATCAGTCGGCTGTGTAATGCACCAAATAACTCCTCGGGATCTGCAGCTGCTAAAAATACACCCAAGCATTGTCCACGTACCCCGGGAGCTGCACAACCCACGTTGCCCCTGAAGGGAAAAGCAGACAAGGCAGAGCAACAGGAACGAGCAGGCCACAGCAGGGTCCAGCTAATTAAAGACACCGGTAAAAAGGAAACCCAGGCAAATCAAAGGATGCAGAAGATCATCCAGATAAAGCCTTTGCAAATGGGCACTTTAGTGAGCGATTGCCGCAGCTCAGTGGGCTAAAAGAGGAACTCATTCCTGTGGGCATCAGTTGAAGATCACCATTGTTATGGGGAATATAAACACGGTGAGATCACTCTGTTCTGTTGTCGATAAACATTTAAAAAGAAGGAACAAAATAGAAACAGAGAGCATGGCAGGACAGGGGCATGCTGGCCGGGGAGAGAACGAGGAAGGAACAGACTGCAACCAGATGAATGATGCTGCTCAAGATACAGAGATGTATCTAGGGCACTTGCCGATAACACTCCGGGTCAATGAAATTAATCCCTTTCCACATTTTCAGGCGGTTTTTGTTGTTGTTGTTTGGTTTGGTTTTTGTTTGTTTGTTTGTGGGATTTGCTGTTGTTGTTTGGGTGTGGTTTTTTTTTGTTTTGGGCGGGGTTTTGGTGAGGTTTTTGGTGGGGGTTTTTTTGGGGGGGAGGTTTTTTGGGTTTGTTTTTGGGGTTTTTTGGGGTTTTGTTTGTTTGTTTTAAGAGAATTCAAATAAACTATAAAGAGATTACAAACAGTGGTGTCAAAAGGGAACTAATTATCTTAGAAAACATGAGTGCATTAGGAAGCTTCCATGATCTAGACTAGCAAATGCCCAAGCACCCCAAAACCCGGTTATCCATCCCTATCCTGCTCCCTGAAACCCCCATGGCCCTCTCACAGCTCTTCTCCCCATCTGGAACCCCACAGAAGCAGATGGCATCAGCACCCACATGGAGAAATCCAGTGGAGCACAGGATCTACCAGCCATCTGCCAGTCAACTGAGAGTCAGGATTCCCGAGGAATGGAAAACTTCCTTGTCAGCCACTTCCAAAGGAAACAAGGGGTTAAAGCAGTGACTAAAAGGGCAGTGGTGTTTACATAAGAAAGACCACGAGCACAAGCCCAGCCTGTATCAATATTAGCAATGACTAATTCAGTCTGTCAATGGGAAGAATTACAGGAGCTTTGGAATATGCCAGAGCTGCTGCAAAGCCTCTATTTCACAGACAGTCAATAATGGAAGGAAAAATAAACCACAAAAGCAATAAAAATCCTAAAATATAGCTAGCCAGCACGAGTACCTCCAGCACCTTGTTCATCCCAAGATTCCTGAATTTCTCCATTGTTTTAGTAGGAAAATAATATCCAGAATGCCACAAATGCACTTCTCAAGGCATGGATGTGGCAAGCCTTTTAGCAGTAACTCAAAAAACTCAACGGTCCCCCTACCCCAGCCCTTACCCCCTCTCTCCAAAATTTTCTGATAAAATATAAGGGTAAAATGTGGCAACAAGGACAGAATAACCTGCTTCCCTTGGACAGCAAAGTTTTGACACATCCTTAGGTATTAACTTACTCCAAGTAAGCCATTTTCACTTGCTTTCCTCTGACTCCAAAAACTCTACAATGAAATTATATATTAAAATTCAATTCCCTTAATGCCATATCTTCAGAAAAGATCTTAATGTGAAAACAGCATGGAAGTCCAAACCCAGTGTACTTCATTGTTTTTTACAATTATCTTTTTCATTAGGGTTTTTTTTTAATCATGCTGTTATAAATCTGGGTTATCTCCAGTTCACTGCTGAAATGTATTATGACCCTACACATTTTCTTTAGCTAATCATGAAGTGTAGGCAAGACTGTGCAGGTTCAAGAAGTTCTGAAGAGAATCTCAGTAAGTTTATTATACACACATATTCCAGGTAATAAAATTAATTATAAACACTTGCATATACATTTTATGCAGTTCAAGACAAAAAAAAAAAAAAAAAAAAAAAAAAAAAAAAAAAAAAAAAAAAAAAAAAGACAGAGAGAGAGAGAGCGAGAGATTTGAAAACAACTGGAATCGGCAAATGCACCTTTTGAATTGGGTTGTTTCCTCTATTTTTTTTTATTTTTCCCCAAGAGAAAAGTGTATGATAAATAAAATTCTATGCTGCTGGCTACCACTCAGATGTTCACTTTCTCTTGCATCAGTAGTGCAGCAGCTTTAGCAGTGCAGTCAAGAACGGATTTGTTGGGTGAGCTGCATTTGGGTTACACCCTGTTTTGTGTTACAAAGCCCCAGTAGTGCAAAGCAGACGTGCCAGCTTATCTAGACAGTGGAGGAGAATCCTCCTGCATAGGATAACCACCAGTCTCTCTGGAAAAATGATGCTCAGACAGGTGATAAGAGGATACAAGAGCGTGGTCTGCAGAATAACTTGTATCACCTGTTCCAGGAGTGCTTCTCTGTGCAGATTATTCTGTCTGCCTCCTGAGGACAGACAGAGCCTCTGTGTGACACCCAGTGATAACCTGTGAGTGTCACAGCAGTGCCCTCAGGGCCTGTCTAGCCTGGATGTGACAACAGCCAGCACCAAGGACCAATTTTGGTCGAACAGCCAGTGCCAGAGTTTGCATTAGTTAGATTTGCACAGCACCGTTGAAGCGAAGGAAGTGGCTGTGGTGCAAGAGGAGGCAGAATTTGGTGCCAGGTCTCTGTAAATGGCAAAAACAAACCATGAAGTGATTCAGTACAGACAAACCTCTTCAGCAGAATATTTCCTGTGTCTTGCTGTCATCAGCAGGAATGGAGAAAAGACAGTCCTCTCCTAGAGAGAGTGGGGAATGGGAGATTGGGCAGCTGATAGCATTTGAGATCTCAGCACCTCACTGCCTACATTCCACTGAGGATGAACATCCTCCTTTGTGTCACACACAGCACTGCAACAACAACCACTTAGCCAAGCAGCAGACTGAGACACATCCTCTATCCATCATCTCCATGACTTCAGCTCACAGAGACAGGAAAAGAGATTAAAATGGAAAAGGACAATGCAGTCTGAAAAGTAACCACGTGACAGTGTCATCACCTCATCCAGCAAGGCTGCTCCTTGCATTGCTTTCAGTTGGAGGCAGGAAGCACAATTCTTTTCCCCCATGCTAGTCCAGCAGAGCCAGCAGTCCCTCTGGATCCTATTCCTGGCCTGCAAGAGAGCTCCTTCCCAAGGTTAGGGGACATGGTCTGGCATCCTTTACTGCTCAGCATGCCAGAACCAGTCCCCTTCCATATCCCAAGGAGGTATTATAGGATAGCACAGGAGATTTGAAGAAGAGCCCTCAGCAAACTGAATCACAGAAAAGCCACGAATCTGAAACCCTCTCCTGCAATGCTCACAGAAATGCTTTTCTGAATGAACCTCACTTCTAAAAATCACATTACCATGTGGGCAAAAGGGTGCAGAAAGGAGTGATTCAGGCACAAAGGTGGCTGTGCAGTTTGTTCTGGTATTTTTTTGGTATTTGTGGTGACATAAGCCAAAACTTCAAGTAAACATCCAAACATGCATCGTGTAATGCAATATAAATCTTGTGCAAACTTATGTCAATGCAGGCTAACAAGTGCACAGGGTGCCTAATTAAAAATACCAATAGTATTTAGTCCTTATATCAACTGTTAGTACAAGAGAACAGTAGTAATGTCTAGGCACTTAAAAGTTGACAGAGAATTCAAGAGTGCTTTCTCATGCTGCCTGAAAAATATATCATCCAGTCTACAGTGGTATCAAATGCTTGTTTCTAGGACTTAGAAACACGATAATAAAAGGGAGAGGATGTGATCTGCATGCAGGTTAGCTTTTCTGTGAGCTATCTGCGTGGCAAGAATATTTGCAAAGTTCATTAATATAAATAAGGGGAGAGAGGGAAGAGAGAGTTTACCCCAGAAGAAAACAGTATCACATCAGAATCAGTCTGTGGTGCTTAAGCCTACAAAAAAATGAGCAAGACAATGACCAAGGAAAGGATTTTGCAGGTATTCCCACTGCATCTCACTAGCATTAGAATTATCTGAACGTAGAAAATGCAGGGCAAGCTGGAAAGGCAAGAACTAAACTTGCCACCTTTGATACCCATGGCTGCTGACACTGAGCAGGCAAGGTAAAGCTGCATGCCCCGCCAGAGTTGTTTCCTGCTGGCAGAGAAGATGGGGAGACAGCCCTTTGTGCCAGGACCTGCAGGCTGCCCAGACCACCACTAGGACTCCAGCAGCGTGTGCCACCTGCAGACCTGTGTCCCCTGCGACTCCTTCATCTCCTGCCAGTGGCTCTGCTCCTCCTCCCCGCTGCTGCTCTGGCCCAGGGAGATCCAGCCCACCATCTCCTTGCGCTTCATGCTGCGCCTGTTGTAGATGGAGATGAGCAGGGTGACGTCAGAGAGCTGGAAGAGGGCGACCTGGAAGATGAAAGTCTCCTTGTAGACGGGGTTGGGCTGTCCCCTGCGGACAGAGGTCTTGCAGCGGGACATCTCCTGACCCACGGAGTTGCGCAGGCAGAGCTTTCCGTAGGTATCTAAGGCAAAAAAAGAAAAAAGAAAAAAGAGGAAATGACATGTTTGGTGCAGGTGAGAGGCTAAATGAAAGTCTCAGGAAGTCAAAAAACACCCCCAAAGACCATCCAAGTAGAGCAGTTTAGGCTGCAGTGAACAACCCTCCTTGGTAAAATCTACAGAGTGAGAAGTAGATGAAAGCATCTCTTGGATTTTCTCATATTCAGCTGGGGAGAAAAGAAAACCGATGCACATTTCAGCCCCACTCTCTGGGAAAGAACAAGGTTATCAGGTATCCAGTCTCAGCAGTCTCAGTCTCAGACTGACCAAAACTGTGAGCACCACTATGGATTCTTCACTTCAAATGGTATCTCCACCTTCCCTTCCTCACAATCAAACTTCATTTGGGCTGTGTTACTCAGGCTTCCCTTGACTGCCCTTGCCTCTCCACCACTCTCTATGATCTCTTGTTAGAGATACTGAAAAAATAGGGATCTTGAAAAGGAGGGGGAAAAAACTGCATAAACAATGCAATTGTTTGACCTCCCATGGTAGTTTCACATTTTTTCCAAATTCTCATATTACTTTTTTGCTGGACTCAAGGTCAATTTTATTTACAATCTAAGTCTGTACAAGGAGTCCATACAAGGAGAACACATGCTTAGCAAATACAAGGAAAGGGGGTGGCCCCATTCAGTGCTCCTGTAAATCTACTCTTTAAATTCCTGCTGCCTCCTGTATTACTCAGTGCTCCTCTGTTACATCGTTGCTAATACTGTGGTGTCAGAGCTCCCAGTGCTCCACAGACCCAGCTCAGGCAAGTTTTCACCTTGCTCTGCACGTGACAGTGACAGATTGCCTGGCTAGACAAGTCCTCTGCTAACCCCTTCGTAATCTGTGCCTGGGTCCCTGCAAGTGAGTATTATTTCAGAATGTGCTGAAGATAGGAAATAAATAACAAGCCTCCACCTCTTGTCTGCAGCATTTCTATCCTCTTCTGTTCCCGTTTGATGTGCTATTTTACGCACTTATCTACTGAGCAACACAAGGTGTGAAATTACACTTCAGGTGTGAAAACACTTCCATGTCTCCAAAGCAGGGCTCCCCGCTCCTCTCAAACTGTTCCACTGAAAAAGCTGTCAGGAGGCTGACAATCAAGGAGCAAATTGTGAGCCTGCACAGCTGTACAGCTATCAAGTTACTGCGGGGAAAGTTCAGCCCAGCCATTAGCTGAGGGTGGCAGCTTGGCTCCCAACATAACACTGGTGATGAAGAGGATCTTGCCAGCAAAGACCTACTTGTCACACAGAAAGGCAAAGATTTGATTCAATTTCCTGATTATATCTGGGAAGGAAAAAAAATCCACTTTATTGAGAGGTGGACTAATTTCCACCTTAATGTTCAGTGTTGAGGGATTGAAATCTGTAACAACTTCAGACCCATCAGGAACACAAAGCCCAAGAGAGGACCTTCTGTTCCGGCTTGATTCAATGTGAAACCAGACACAACTCCTACAGTATTTGTAGGGATGTCACTGTGCTTGGCGCTGACAAACCACAATGTGCACTGAAGCATTCCTCATGCATAAGTCCCGGCTGCTGGTCTAGACTGCAGGGAACTCCCTGGAAATAAAGATAAGTAGGGGGTTTATGGATTTTGAAAAATGTATTCATCCTTTTTTGCTTTGTTTTCTGAGAAGGGGATTTCAAAATATTGGAAGAATTCCACTGGGCTGATTTTTAAATACAAACAAACAGGTAATAAGTACAATTATCTGTTTGAACTTCAAAATTTTTCTTTCTTTTCCCAACCAACCCAACATTACCTCCTTATGCTATTTTAGGAAAAGGTCCCCCATGTATGCCCACATCTCTTTTTCTAAGAAGACAGGAAGAGGACTGAGGTCTAGATTTTAACCTTAGTATACTTTGCTGTCATCCTTCCTTCTGACTTTCTCCAGCTCAGGTGGGATTCATCACATCTAACTGCAGGCACATTCATCTGAACAGTATCCAAAGGAGTCAACCAATCCATAATCAAAAAAGTAGATGCCATAACTCAGCAGTGATCTAGCAGAGAGTGATACCATTACAGATGTTTTAGGTGTTAACACTAAAGCAAGTGCCACAGCTAAAACAACCCATAGGATACTGTTTCAGCATGTCCCAGTTAATTTTGCAGGCAATGAATGGATGAGTGTCTTAAGCCATAAACTCTGGGATGTCACATCCCTGACTGAGGCCTCAACCTTCAAAAGTGAGGGATAACACAGCTGGCTTTGAGGAAAAGTGAGCAGTACACCACCAATGAGCTAAAGTCAGAAAAGTTGGATTTTTCTTTAATATACCTCAGATTTTTATGTAGTTCTGCACCAAGACCCTGTTCCATACCAAGATGGGTGGGGATTCTGCATTTATCTTCTGGATCAGGCTGGAAGGAGACTGCTCTCAAGGCAGAGGCAATACCAGGAGCCCTATTTACCCCCAAGGAAACACAGGCACAAAACCAGTGCAAAGTGACAACTAAATCAGGCTGCTAATTCTCCTCAAGTTTATTCCACTGGGTGTATTTTACCAGCCAAAAGAATCAAGCTTGCCTGAACAGAAATAAAAGAGTAGGTGTGGATCATATATTTAGCATCTGAAATTTGCTTTGCAGAGATGGTACGTACGAGGCTGCGCTGTTATTCTGCTTCACTAACTAAATTTTAAGATTGTAGTTTTCCCTTCCTGCACTGTGCTCTTTGCAGCATCTTTTTAGGTAGCTCATCAGAAAACACAGCTTTTCTTGTGGTCCAGTCTGGTCCTCTGGGATAGAAAGCTTTCCCCTCCTGTTGGCTTTGCCAGGGAAAATCCATTCCTAGTTACACAGTGAAATTAGTGGAGCTACAGCAAGGATGAACTTGACGATTTACTGAGGAATGTATGTGTAAGAGCATCTATTCATTATGAAGGCAAACATTTTCCATCTAATTACATGCTCAAGTTCAGTAATGGCCTCATTACCGTGGTGTCTCAGCACTCAGTGCTCTTCAGAGTGTTTACTTTTGTGCCACCTCCATCAAGCACAAAAGGAAAAGAGATTAGGGCTGACATTCTTTAAAATGCCTAAGTGCTCACCTTCTGTTTAGGCACCCATCTCACTGATATGAGGAACAGTATGACCTCTTAATATCTGGGAGTGTCTGAGACTGCAGCTTGCCCACGGTTACACAAAGTCTGTGAAGATTCAAGAACAAACTCTAATTTTGCCAAGACCAATTTTAGAACCACATCTACCAGGCTCTCCTTTCCATACAGGTTTTGGAACAGAAGTTCTCGCTGCAGAGCATTTTTACTCTGAACTCACCTTTGCCTCTCTGGTGTGAGTGGACTGGACAATGTTCATGTGTACATAAAATATCAGCATCTCAGCATTGAATACCAGAGTGAAAAGCACTAAATCAAGGAATGCTGACACAGTTTGGGCTAGTGCTACATCTTCTTACTCCAGAGGGTTGGCCAAACCTCTCCTTATGCAGACTGCTCTGTCTCCATCAACTATCAAACACCTCTCAAGGGCTCATCTGCAAAGGCAATCAGTTTTTCCAGGATTCTTCTAATGACCCATTTCTGTCATGATTCTTCAGAGGGAACTAACTGATAATGACAACTCAGGGGAATAATCAACTGTAATTTATGCATTCCTGTTTTTGGAGCAGGGACCATAGCGTGCCTTCTGCTTTCAATTGCACTAAGCACCACCATTATTATTAAAGCTGACCCGTGTGCAAGAGCACTGCAAATACAAAAGAGTCTAACCCCCTGCTTGAATTTATATTTAGAAAGGAAGTAAACAACCAAAGACTCCTGACCCCTCATGTCCGTGGACCGCAGGGCACTGCACAGCGCCGTGCGGACTTTCCCACCCGCGCTCCAGGCAAGCTAGCTCATTTCCAAAAGCAGGATAACCGTGTCAGCATGCTGCAATCCAGACTAATAACAGCAGCAGTAGAAGAAAGCCTTGGGCCTGGAGTTTAATTTCCCCCAGCTGGCAAGCCCACGCTCCCAGCCTACACAATGAACGGCAGCACCGCGTGGCAAAGCCGCCCCAGAGCTCGGCTCTGTGCTGCTGGGTACAGGCAGCTCAATGTGAGATTCCAGATTAGGGGCTAGAAGACCATTAGTCCTGGGTTTGCCTCCCCTTTCAACCAGCAGTGGGGCAGAACACTGAACATCCACACTCTGAACTGGACTCGCTGCAGTTGGATCAGGAAAGTAGCAGGGAGGAGAATTGGACCCAAGCTTTTGATCCAACTGCACATCATGAAAGTCTGGATTAAGGCAGTTTCTGGCCTATTCTATAAATCACACCAGAGCTGGGAGCTTCCTGCTACAGTGCTGAGAAGTCAACTCTCCTTCCCCTGTTCCACCAAGCCTCTTCTCAGGCTCCCTCTCACGGGGTGGCAGCTCTCTCACAAAGGCAACCTTCTCTGGCAACCTTCACAATGTGAGTAATCAGAGAAGAGGCCAGCAGTTCCTTTAATTTAAAATGCAGCAGAAAAGAATGCACTGCTCCCTGGAAGCACTGTTGAGGGAATTACTGGCATCAGTGACATGCAAGAGGGGCAGCAGATGAGGGCTCCCTGGAGGCAACTGCGCAGGTCTCTCAGGAAGAAAAGCTGGTTTCAGAGAACCTTGGAGCTCAGTTCCTCAGTGATTCTCCTCTGCTGCCTCAACACTCCATGTCCACTCCATTTCACAGCACCAGCCCTCTCCTGGGACACATGTCAGGCTGCAGAGCCTGTTCACCACCTGCCTTCACTCCCCAGCCCTGAGGAGGTGCAGCTTCAGCCCGGGCTGACACAGCTAAAACAGAGCACAGACACCTCTCCAGATGCACAGCGTCACTCTCCTCTAATCAGGGCATTTCTGCTCTTTTCCACATTAGTGCTTTGCTGCTGCCTCAGAGATGGGCCTGGAACTTTACAGAGAAAGCAGAGATGCCCAGCCGAGCAGATCAGGAAGCAACGGGAGCAGCAGGATGTAAGGATGCTTAAGCCCGGCTTTTGTCACCTCCAGCCGCAGTGCCCACGGGCACGGCTTGATTGCACAGCCTGTGATCAGACCTCCTGCAAACTCTGCTGCTCGCTAGCGCTCCTGCAGATTCTGACTGAACATTCAGCTCCAGCTGAAATTTGGACTTAGAATTGTTCCACTCTGGTAGAAATGCCTTTTTTTTCTTCTACTTGTTTTGGGAGGCGAAGAATTTTCTTGTTAACACCATCCGTCCACTTCAGATGCAGTCCTTTGATTCAAAAAGATCTTCATTTCTATACCCAGCACCTGTATCATGGACTATGTCTTTTACAGACCTTTTAGAAACCTCAAGCTATTGAAAACATTACTGGGTAACCATGCACTATCCCTGGATGTCTAATTATTATGGAATATCCTCCATCTCAGTCAATCTCACTGTTGCTCCTTGAAAGTCCATTTTTCACTTGTTTCGACTGTGACACTTGTTGCCCAAAGCCTACTCAGTCCCAGGTCCCACATGTGGTGGGAAGAGCTGTACCCAGCCAGCCCATCCACCCAACAGTGCCCAGTGCCACACACAGCAGGAAATCCACAAAATCATGGGGTAGGCTGGTTCTCTCACAAGTACACTCAAATCTCCAGCGATTTGTGACTCAAGAACTTCCTCATCTAGAGGCTTTGTGTTTAACAATCCTCTGTGGAACTTTCTCTGTGGATTTCTCCTGTGCTGCACAGAACTGAAGCAGGCTCCCAGCATCCATGACATCCTGTAGTGAGGGATGTGACAGCGTAGGTGAAGAGCTGTCTCCTCTTCAGAACCTGCTCCCTCCTCGCTTCCTTTAACTATCCTTTGGTTTTGTATCAGAAGAAGACAGCAGATTACTATTGTCAATTCACTTTCTCAATGGCACTTAGAGACCTCTGTGAATCCTCCCCCATCTCCCTTTGTTGTAGCATGGTAGGAGGCACAGTCTATTCAGCTACAGCTCGATGGGAGCTGTTCCCATTCCCCGATTGTCTCACACCCTCCTCACCACATCTTTTCAGTTCTGCCATATTCTGTTTGAACAGAGAAAGACAAAATTGTGCACGGTGCTCATTGCACCACTGAATGTGTATTTACAATCAAATACCAATTTTCTGTTTTGTCCACCTTAAATTTGGGGCTTTTTTTCACTACTATGGTGACCCTTGAGTTGACATTTTCCTGCAGCTATTTACCATAAGCCTAATATTTCACTCCTAAGTGGCTCTGAGTCCATCCAGATCTTGTTTGAATTCCACCTGCGTCCCCATGCAATACCTTACACCCATCCACACTTCCTCTTCCACCTCACTGCCCAGCTGCTCATTACTGAGACATCCTTCTGAGGCTCCTTGCATCTGGCCTCATCTTTTCCACCCAGAACAAATCTTCCTCAGCTGTTCTTACTATGAGCTTATTCCAGCTATATTCATGGATGGACAGCAAGAAGGAGCAAAAGAAGAGGTGGTTTTCTACAATCTTACTGTCATTGACTGGCAAGCACTCAGCAGCAAGAAGCTTCCCAGCACATTTACTGCTCTGTTATCCAATGTCTGGAGGACTGAATCCATCCCAGCTTACCCTGGCACAGATCCCTCTTCTATTACTGATGACATGAGAACATGAATCACAAAGCTTTAAGAGCTCAAGCAAGTTCCCTGTTCAGAGCAAGATATCCAGGTGAAAAAGGTTAGTTTCTTTTATTCAGCTTCCTGGCCTGCTTTGAAGTAATTAAAGGAATTAATCTGTGCCTTTGTTCTCCAGCAATGTAACACGGATAATAACTTTTCTTCCCTCGGAAATAAGCAAATAAAATAAAATAAAATAAAATCCAGTAATGGCTTTCAAGCACTCTGACCCCAGAGCAAATGGGATCCAAATTTAAAGATCCTAATTTTCATATGGGAGCATTTTCTGTACTTGTTGGCGTTGTTACCTGTGGCTCAGGTAGATGTTTGTTTTCAGACAAGTCTTTACTTCAAGAATTTCTCCTGTTCCCCATAGAAATCCTGATAGCTTGTTCTCTCTCCTCCTGTCTTTTCCAGCATCAGTGCTATTGTATTTGTTTAATGGGGTTAATATGCTGCTGGTATAATAATGATCATGCACGGATGCAATTATTATGTGTGATTAATTCTGCAGCTGCTGAAAAGCTTGGAGGACTTTTCTTAGGCAAGGGAATAACTTCACAATAGTTCTTCTCACATTGCATTACACACAGACATAAACCCCAAAAGAAATGCAGAAGGGAACAGAAGGGAGGCTGGATTAGAGGAGACAGAGCTGCACCCAGCAGAGCTGCTGATGAAGGTTTAGCATCACATGGGCAGACACATTTCTGTGCTTTGTGTCTATGCACTGACTAACTCAGATGATTCCTGGTCCATCACTCTGATCCCAAGGTATTACTTCCATGCACATAGTATGTAACTGGTTATAAATTTTTAAATACATTTCTGCCAGTGGTGTAGGCTTCTCTTGTTACTTTCTTTTTTAAATAATAAACACCCTTTAAACCAACACACTGCATTTTGTTCTGAGAAGATACAAGACCACAGACCAAAATATGAACTCCTACAAAATGCTAGCAGAGGTTAACGATATTTTTCAAGACACAAGGAGAACGAGGGGCACAGCATACAGGCCATTACCACTAAAATACCAACAGTGTCCACATCTGACAAAACTGTAGATGCTTTTCTGCACGAGGCTTTTTGGCACACCCAGATAATTTACAGCCTGATGCTGAAGCCATACTCTTGAGTGCTCTTAAGTGCTCTGAGTGATAATGGATCTATTTGTGTGATCAGGGGTTATAAGTTTAGGCCTATAACTCAGCATGTATCCCAGAATAATACCTGGACATTTATCCTTGACCAAACTATTCTTGAATTCCATATATGTGACCTGAAGAGAAGACATTTGCCTGCACAATTTAAGTTTCTGTAAGCTGCCCAGCAGTCTTCTAACCCATTTATTATCCACGTAAGCACCCATGACTTTGACATTTACCTGACTCAGTTTAAAGGTTTAAGTGAAGGAGAAAATATGCCCAGGAAACACTGTGACATGCACTATCTCCCTTTTCTTCTCTAGAAAGCCATCTGTTTCAGCCTCTGCAGTCTTTAACACCTAAAATCGCCAATGCCCCAGCCCAGTTCCTTCTGCTCACAGTGAGATCCCATGCAAAGATGCCAAGAAGGCAGCACACACGGTGTGGGTCAACAGGTGGCAGAGAAGAGGGTCAAGGTGGGCAAAAAGCACAGCTGGAGACTTTGCTGTTGTGCAAAACTCCTTTGCCATTGCTAAAAGCTGACAGGACCACATATAGGTCCTGTAAGGGTCTGTGTAGCCAGGGCTGGGAATGGAGAGAGATTCTGCCCCTTGGCTTCTCTCTCTCTTACTATAAATGGCTGCCCTGAATAGCGGTATAGGCCAGGTATTTAAGTGTTCCACAGCTCTATTATATCCAAAATTTCAGTGACACTTTTTAAAGAAATCACTCCCTCTGAGCCTCGAACAACAGAACTTCAAATAGGACCTATTTAAGAAAACACAAGGGCTCTTTGCTCACCCTCCAGAAAGAGTCTCAGCAGTTTCAGCTTTCACCTTGTGAAGGACTTATTGAGCATCTCATTCAGCCAGCAGCGTGTTTCAGAGCAGCCCTCACAGCACTGCTCTGCAGCACCCGAGGGGTTATCAGTGAAATGCCGCTCCAGCACCGAGACAAGGGCTGGTTTCCTTCCTCCTTTTTAATTCCTTTCAGTTTCTGCTTCACTGCGTTTTCTTTTTCTCACCACACTACTGGGGGCTTTGCAGGCACAGAAGAACAATTCAGAAGGCAGAAGCAGCAATGTGACTTGGAATAAAAAAAGCAGATTTTGATAGGTCCAGAGTTTGCCTATAAAAATTTATGGATTTCTGTGTTTCACCTGAAAGTTGGTCTAGCACTGAGAGACATTGGTCTGACATTGGTCTGTATCATCTGGATACAGAAAGGATGAAATTTCGTTTACAGGGAAAAGAAGTGGGCATTACAAATGCCTGAAAATTAATTTGCACCTATATTGGGACTACTTTAATGTAATTTCTGAGAGTAAAACTTTACAGTGTATCTACTCTGCAGCATATGTAAACAGGAGAGCTTTCCTGGTGGGGCATGGTTGCCTTAGTTTACCTTTGTTTCAAATGACTAAAGAAGATCCCAACTTAAAACCTTTTATTAAAAGACGTACATCCGAAGAAGAACATGCCTTTCGGTAGCCCATTTGGAGGGCTAGGTTGTCACAGCTAATAAAAGACAGTGAGGTCTGCACAGGGTGGGGTCAGGTGTTTTACTGTTGCCCAGACTTTCCCTTAATTTTCAAGGGACTGACTGATGGCACAGATTATTCCTGTAATCTACTTAAGTATAATTTAGTAGAAAACCTGTGAGTTTTCACTACCATGTACTGAAATATTTAATAAATATTTTCTAGATCGGAACCAAAGAGTAGAGTGTCTTGCAAAAGCAATTTCAGTGTTTTGCAGCTCAAGATACTCCATCAAATCCAGAGGAGGCAAGGAACTGTCAAAAGTTGACCTATTTTGACAAGCAGGCGCATGTCACAGAAAGCAAACACACTAACAAACAAAAAGGTGTTGTTTCACATTGCCGTTAGCTGCTGGTTTCGGACAAGAGGCACAGGGACAGCAGGACATGAATGAAGCACTGCTGTTCCACCCCTGAATGAGGCAACCCAGCAGCAAACAGTGACTGTGGCAGAGACTCCATCTCCATGGACATTACCAGCACCATCCTTCTCAAGGACTTACTGCAGTTCAGGCACCAACTGAAAGTACTTTAAGGCAATTCCCATTTTTTTCCTTTAGGACTGGAGGAAGGGAACTCATCTGTTGGAACAGCTTTCAAATCTTCTTTCTGCAGAAGATTTCCCTGTGCAGCAGTGGAGAATTCTCAGCAGGAGGGTCCCCAAAGGGACCAGGGCAGCAGGTCATCCAAGAGCACAGGAAAGGGACTAAGCCAAGTGTAGCCCTGGGAAACACTTAATAGCACCAGGCAGGGCCTCCGTGGGTCACATGGTAACATTTAAACACTTGGAAAGTGCTTCTTGCTTTTTTTTATGGGTCTGCTGAGAATTAAGCTGTGCTTTGGGTACAACAGCACTTCTGTCATAATCAGATATTGTAAAGCTATGAGCAATAAAGCAAACATTTGTTACTGCCCCATCAGCTGAGCCTTCATATGATTCCCTCCAATTGCCCTGTGATATTTATCAGCACGTGGATCTGACATAATACTTAATTTTCAATCAGGTACTCTGCAAGGAAACACAGCTCAGAAACGTTGCAGTTGAGTACCTTGAGGAAGAAAATTTATACAAAGCAAATTTTGTCTCAACGGCTCTATTTAATAGCAGTAAAAGTACTTACCAGGTGGCCTATTAATTGCAAGGTTTCGGAAATGACTGCCTTTGATCATCTCCACTGACAGCCTCCCTGTAGTGGCATTGTATGACAGCCCCACGAGCAGCTCTGGCACCCCTCCATGCGACAGGGACTGTGTTGAGGAAGCGCTATCACTGTGAGAGATTGCTGACAGACTCAGCTGAGAGTCTGCACTCTGCAGGGAAAGAGCACTGAGAGAATCATCAGGACATTCACCACTCCTCCCCCCCCCCCCCTTAATTTGTATCTTGTGGCCTTGTTTAATCAGATCTCTCTTAGAGAAATTACAATAACTGAGAATTAATTATGCTGGGGCACCAGAAGGATCAGAGCGTCACTTTTACAAAAAACACATCTCTGAACTTTCTCTTTAAAGAAGAGGAACTCTGAGTAAAGTGTTATCATGAGTGTAAATCAAAGCCTCTGAGATAAGCAAACATCCTACTACACTAATACTCTGTACATCTCCTTGCTAATGGCTTTTGGATGGAACACACCTTTCAATTTGGCAGGTTTTGGCCATGTGCTGTGCATTTTCTTACTTTTTTTCCTTGCTACCACAATACTTTCACTATTCTCCACTTCACCTGGAGTAGGATGTTTTATTCATTCACATGCACAACCTCTCTCTGAGCTTTTTGTAGACAATGAGTCATGACAGAGTTCATCTACGCAAATTGATTGGCATAGCCAGGGCTCGGTACAACTGTGATGTGCATGGAAAATTAAGAAGCAGCACAGCCAGCTCCTCTTCACATGACCCACCTCTCCACTTCCATCTGCCATGTTGAGGAACATTACTAAGCACTTCTGGCAAGATGGAAACTGCACAGTGGAGATCCACAAGCTGGTATCTGGCCAAATGAGGTAGATTTTGCAGTGGCAGTACCAACAACAGCCATGCACAAGAACCACTGTCCTTATTGAAATTGAGACTAATTACGCCTTGGTGGTTCCCAGCCCAACCTACTGTATCTGAATGGCACAGCATGTGCAGACGTGGTTAGGAACTTATGATTTTGTGTAAGCTTACTAGCTGAGCTGTTAATAAAACACAGCTTTGCACAGGGAAGAAATGCTTTGTCCTTCCTCTTACTGATCACTTTTTAAGTGACAACATGACAGATCCTCCAGTCGCACACTGACAGTCCTGAACGAAGGACTTCAGGAACACCATATTCAACAAAAAAAACCAAACAATTTTATGGGCTCCATCAAACTTACACTCAGGTTACTCCTTGGCTCCAAGAGCAGTGTCACCTTCACCTCCTCTTCCTGGCTGAGGCCACTCAGGTAGAAGAGCTGCTCCCCCATCATCTTCTCCCCAACCATCCTGTGCACGGCGTAGAGGCGGAAACGGACGGCGTGGCTGCTCAGCTCCCGGGGCTCCAGCTTGCTGAAGGTGATTTTGTCCTGGAAGGTGGGGATGGGCCCTCTCTGCACACTGGTCTTACCCCTCTGTTTCTTGCCTGGCATCAGGACAGCGTGCACCTGCCAGGTGTTCACACCACTGCGGTCCTTGTCTGGGATGTCCCTGGCCTCCAGGACAGTGGCTATTAGCTTTTGACTCAAGGGTTTGTAGGTGAAGATGACATCCAGGTCACCACATTTGCAGATGGGCTCGTGGGCACCATGATGAGCTGGCACACTGTCCACTTCATTGTGCTCCTGCAAAGAGAAGGAAGAAGTAAAACCTCCACTACGAGCTCAGCTGCCTCCACAATTTCAACTCCATTTAAAAAGGAATTGTTCTCCTCACTTGTGCCTGCACGTATAGACAGTTGCTGTGTGAAATATGGATCCCAGTGTTTCTGGAAAGGCCAGTGATAGTTAATTGCCTGATTTTGTGTAATAGTCCCCTATGCTCTGGTAAGCAACAGCACTTGTTGAAACATTTCCAATAAAAAGTTTCATCAATATTTAAGTGTTTTGCAGGAGACGGTTAATTTGGCAAACATTCTACATAGAGAAAAACTAAACAAAGGGATTTTTACATTTCATTCATGTCAATATTGAGGCAGTAACAAAACAATGTGACCTATTTAACCTGTTACTTTGAACATAACCTGGAATTGTTTTTCAAGGTGGATTTTTTTACACTATTAAAATTGAACAATTCAGCTGAATCTGCTAACTTTTCAGATATTTTGTTCTGCTAGAAATTTTTAAAAAAGGCATTATATTCAATTTGAAGCGGAAATCACCATGTGAGAATTTCTTGTAGAACGGAAATTCCGTTTCTAGATGCTAGCCCATAATTCAATACTTTTCCTACAGCTAAAGCAATGATAATGGGGAAAAGCAGTCTGATTAAATACATATTGATTCTTTATACCCTTCTAAAATCTCCCAAGAGAAGCATCTGTTCCTTCTGTTCAGTTTGGGTACTAATACATTCAGAATAAAAATTCAAAGTAAACAATCGCAACATGTGGAGACCAATTCACACACAATCTTTTACCTACTTTTAAAACAAAAACCATCTTGATAAAACAAGATAAAACCATGGATTGCTCACCTTACCTTTTTCTGAGTGGGTGTGTGGGTTTCTGTTCAACAGTGCTTTTTTATCTTAAAGCTAGAATGTGCTTCATATGATAAAGGGGTTGCTATAGTGATCAGCGATTTGTATTTAAACATGAGTATACACTGTACTAGGGAAAGATTTTCAGTTAATAGCCAGAAGGTGAATTAAGGCCTGTCACCAGCATCTGAGTCACCCTCCTCCTCAAACATTTATCTTCTTTTCACATTTCAAGTAACACTTCTTTCCAACACAGGAATCTTTTTGTTCAGAGAACAGATGATGGGCCATGGGACGTCTGGTGTTAAGTCCCTTCAGAAGTGTCTGGGGTGGTGTGTCTCAAACAGGACCTTGGGTAAACATGAGAATTTTTGCTTACTTCCTGTCAATCTACTTTTGAAGTGCTCAGATTCATCTGCCATTACATGCAAAGCTCCAAATTTTCACATTTTCAGAGGTGTTTAAGGCTTGTGCACATGAACACAAAAGTCCAAGTGTGCAGATTAGAGACCTGCTGTTGTACGTCTTGCAGAAGTAACGTCAAATGGAGAACAACGCACAAAATGACTTGCTTAGCTACAGAAATACCTTTCTGTATGAACAGCAGGCTGCTAAAAACAAAAATGCAAGGCAGGCCAGGTTGCCTGGAGTGAGCGTGGTGTTATGAAAATGTTAAATGCTCCTGTGTAGCAGTCAAGTTATTTCTGTCTGATTGATGAAACAATATTCAGTATGGGATGGGATTGTGCTTGACTGCTATTTCCCTCCACATTTTCACCCCTCCACACTTTCATCTGTGCATTTGCTGTTGAGGAGATGGAATCATGGCACGTTTAAGGACTGCTGCTAAGGTGTGGAGACAACCGTGCTTGAGGCATAACTTTTTCTTTCATCTACATGTCTGAGCTGGAAAATGTGAACTCCAGTGCATCAACACAGACCCATAGGAATGAAAATCTGAGAGACACTTTCCTGACCTAGGAGGGTTTAGTATCTCACCTTCTGGCAGTGTGTAAGCCAGACAGAAGTCAGAGATCTGCATTTTGACTGAACAGCTAGAAAAGATTTGGATTTCAGGAAATCCAAAATTGTGCTCTTAGAGCTGTGGCCAGATCCACTGCAGAGCAGACTTCATGAACTGGTGGAAAAGAGGGAAAAAGAGCTGCCATATTCCTTGGCAGTAATCTTTCCATGGGAAACCAAGCTTTGGAGACCTCACAGACTGGCCCTTTCTGGGAGCATTGTTCTATCCAGCACTCACCCCCATGCAGGTTTGCTGCACACCTACATATGCTCCTTCTGTGGAAATCGTTGACAGAATTCCCCTCTGCTTTTGGAGCCCAGCTGAGCTGCAAGTGATTTGTGAATGTGTTGGTTATACAGACACTTGAATTTGAATTCAAGAAAGAAAGATTGGTGTTTAGACGTTTCATCTGAATTTCCTTCTTTCCCTCTTCCCAGCACAGTTGTTGAGAGGCAAGCCAAGTGTTCTGATTGATACTGTACATCTAACCCGGTCATTCAGGACAGCCAACATCCACTTCACTAAGTAAAATAAGTCCATTTCTGCCAGAGAAACCTGAAAGAGCAGCTAATTATGGACAAGGCTTGAAATGGTACTTGTGGTTCCACTGCAGGGGCATAAAATTACCATTTCTGTCTCTAAAGAGAGGTCCTTTGAGTGGAGCATAATAACACTTGGACATTTCTGGCATGCCAGAACATTTAGTTCCTGCAATAAAAAAGTCTTTCATTAATCCACACAATACCTTTGAATGAGAAGCTGCTTGTAAGAGATAAACTGTGTCTTGGGCATTTCTGCTCCAGTATGCTGGAACCCTTCTTTGCATTTTTAAAATGTAGACGTGGGGAGTAAAATGAGCCATGCATTCCAAAGAAATACAAGAGGACACTGGAGACACTGCGGTACACGTGAACCGTGGCAAAGCACATCAGACATGGAAGGGGAGAAATGAGCCTCAGATGAGCAGACAAACAGTGTGTGTCAGAAGCACAGCAAAGAGAGGGCAGGGCTGCTGCCACACACAGCTCCCATGTGGTGTGTAGCCTTTTGTGGGGCTGGGTTGTGCAGAAGACCAAAATGCTGCTCCAAATGCCCCTTAAGGGCTGGAGCAACTGCCCCAAGGAGCTGCCTTCCAGCTCTGAACTGGCTGCAGGCACCCTGCTCCAAGGATAGGGACCTTCCCTCAGAGCCTTTTTGCTCACAGTCTGGCAGAGGTATGGATTTCCACAGCTCTCTTTTAACTCAGGCAGAAGATATGACCTTTGTGCTGTTCTTTTAATATGTCTGATGCAGGCTGATATTTTTCCAGAAATTTAATCCCTCGGTAAGATAATGACAATCAACACATCATGCAGAGGGATTAGGAGCGAATAGGGGGATGCAAAGTCATGAGGTGTTTATAATGCCTGAAAATCTGAAATGTTTCCTTGAGGATTCAAAATAAAAGTGCAAAACTAAGGGAAAGCAAACTCAGATTCTCTCCTTCCCTAAAAGTTTGCCTGGTATCAATGGGGACAAGATCATGGTGATTTGGCCAGGTCACAGGCCACCCCCAGCAGCTATCTCCAGCTTTTCAGATTATTCCCATTGTCTAAGTCATAGAAACTACCTGGAAAGGGACACAGATATAACCTAGTGACCACAAACCGTGTCCTGGGACACACACCCTGCACATACAGCCAGTGACCAAGCCTGGGCCACCACGGAGGGCTCTTTGCTGAATGGCACCAAATGCTGCGGGGTAGCTAAAGTTCAAATTCCAGTTCAAAGACTGCAGCCAAAAATCAAGCAATGAAAACATTTCTGTGAATTAGTGTTAGTAGCACGAGGTTAAATACCAGAAAAAAGGGGGAACACAAGGGAAGAGGTATACAGACATGCACACAAACACACGGAGTACCATCATCTTGTGCTGTGCTGATCAATTTTTCACTTCATTTCTCCTCTAACCTTTTTTGGCCCCAAATATCCTCCAAAAGCTTTCACCGTGTGCAATAAATAACAATCCACTGTACCTCAGGGCTCCAAGCCGATGAGCTGTCAGTAGCATCATTTACTTCCAATCCCTGGTTGGCAAATGCTGTCTCCATTTCCAGACGACCTTCCCTGTGTGACTGGCTGACACCATCCCCAATTCTGGGCTCCATCCCAGGCCCTGTGTGCTGCCCAGTGCCCTTACTCCTGTTTGTTGTTCTTGAATCAACAGATACGTGGTCATCTTCACGATAGGAGAGGTTGTCTTGGTAACTCAGTTGGCTTAGTCCATCCAGATCTAACAATTTTCAGCAAGAAAATAATTTCAGAGTGATTAGCACAAATTCCTCCCCCTTGCAAAATGTGCCTTTCTCTCTTTTCTTTTATTTTTCTTTTAACTTTTCCCTGATCCCCAGTGCTTACAATAGACAGTTTCTGTTTCCTGCAGCACTGAAACTATAAAATAATCAATCACCTTTAAATCAGCATTTGATGGAGAGGACATGGCTGTTTCTCACCCCATCCTGAACTGAGAAACCCATTGCTTTTACTTGAAGAAGTTATCCACAAAATGCAAGTATCAGTGGAGTGTCTGGGACACTCAAGTGCAGCCCCAAAGCAATCTCTTCTATGAAAACACAAATCAAACTACAGAAAAGTGCCGTGGAGGCTTGATGAACAGGTATCATCAGTTCCTCATGTGCAGGAGGAGGAGATGACAGCAGTTAGCATTGTCGTCAAGAGCATGGTGCTGGTGAGGAAAGCAGCTTCACAGACATAACAGAGGCCAGCATTACCCTCTCACCCATCCCTGAGAGCTTGGGTGAGCATGACCAGCTCCAAAACCAACCAGGAATCTCTAAACCCCGTGCTTGGGCTGAGTTGTCCTCCCAAGGACAACCGGGGGGAGATGTGTTACCTAATTTCCTAACTGCTTTTATTACTTTTAATTCATCTTGTCCTACATACACGTACTCCATGGGCTAGAGTAAGCTTCATTAATGAGAATAAAATAATCCTCTCTGCTTCACATCACAGATTCCTTTCCTACACCACTGAAATCTCTATTATGAACACACGGTGCTTTTCTCTACTTGAAAGCACCAGTGAGAGCTCTCTGGATGGAGCAGCACAAATAATTACATGTCCAGGGACATAGATGAAAAAAAGTCATGATTTGGCCTTGGATGTGTTCAACAAGCACTTCCAGAAGAAAACCAGGGACATTACTCCTCCTCCTAATGCATCTCACGATGAGCCTTGCTTCAGGAACACGAAAAGACAGACTCTGCCTCCTTCTCTTTCAAACAAGCAAAAAGCAGTCACAGTGAAAGAATGAGTTTTGCTTCCAGAGAGCTGATGACAGCAATGAAAACATAACAATTCCCTTTGCAAACAGAGCTATTTGGGGTTTAAAGGTTTCACAGAAGGAGGTGAGGTTGAAAGGGGCCTCTGGAGGTCATTTTGTCCACTCCCCTGCTCAGAAAGGGCCATTTGTTTGTTCCTATGAAGGTCGCTACTAAAGAACAATCATTTTTTCAAATTTGGTCTCAAATTTGATTTTTTGAAAATAGTATTAAATATTGTGTTTAACAGAAAACCATTAGTTTGCTCTTGTTAAATGAATCAATGTTTTTATTGCCTGTCTGATAAATGAGATCAAGAATTTAGTGGCAACTGACATGGAGGCAGCTGAGGTGCCCAACAACTTTTCTGTCTCAGTTTTCACTGTCAGCTGCTTGTGCCACATCTCTCAAGTCCGTGAATCTCCAGGCAGGGACTGAAGGAATGAAGTCCCACCCATCTTAGGAGAAGATCAGGTTTGAGACCCTCTGAGGGACTCAAACACTCACAAATCCATGGAACCTGATGAGATGTATTCCAGGATCTTGAGGAAACTGGCTCATGCAGGAAAGACATGGAACTGTTAGAGCAGGTCTGAAAAATTGTCTAAGGGCTGAAACACTTTTTGTAGGAAGGCAGGCTGAGACACTTGGGATTGTTCGTTCTGGAGAACAGAAAGTATCAGGAAGACCTTATTGGTGCTTTTCAATATTTGAAGAGGGATTACAAGAAAGATGGAGAGACACTTTTTACCAAGGCCTGTAGAGACAGGACAAGGGAAATGTTTTAAACTGAAACAGGAGAATTTAGGTTTGATATAAGGAAGAAATTCTTCACTCTGAGGTGGTGAGACCACTGGCACAGGCTGATCAGAGAAGCTGTGGGTACCCCGCCTTTGGATATATTCAAGGCCAGGCTGGATGTGGCTCTGAATAACTTGATCAAGACAGCCGGATTGGACTTGATAAATTTCAAAAATCCCTTCCAGCTTGAGCCACTCTATGATCCTCTACACATCCGTGTGTCCTAGAACAAAAAGCCCAAATCTTTCTGAGTAGAAGAAATGTCTGGCCTTAGCAGCAAATATACTATTTCTGATGCTTATCTGCTACACACACACACACAAAATTCCAATGAGAGGAGTGAGGATTATACTCAGGAAACATTTCCTGTAGGTGAATAGAAATCCTTGCTCCTTTTCTTGGCTGCTCTTTCAATTTAAGAACTCAGAAATTAGGAGAATAACTTTATCCCCTTTCTTCAACTATGAACGATCTCCACTCCCTCTCCCAGTAAAATGCTTCAAGCACTTCAACCAAGAAGCCTGAGAGCATCTCACAGCTTTGTGATTATGTCTCTCTTCCTCATGAGAGATGGTTCTTCAGCAAAGAGGGATCCAAATTCATATCTCTCAAATTCCAGGTGAGTGCTCTTCTCACTCCCTTCTGAAATGCAAAACTCATCTCTTCTCCTGCTCCTCATACTTGCCAGACCTAGTTCTGAGCTGAGAGCCCTCATTGTCTCACTTCTGCCCTGAGCTGAAAGTCTTGACTGAGGGTAGAAAGTAATCTTACTTTTTTTTTGCCATTACTCCCCTTTTTCTCTACAGTCAGAAAACAGAAAGAACTCAACATAAAAGCATAAGCAAGAAATAAAATAGCAGAAATTCCACACATTTACTGAGACTGAATGGATACAGGCACTCCTTAAGGCATTTAATTAGCAAGCCAATGTCTAATACACATTTAAACAGTGGGTCATCCATCAAAGCACACACCACACAGCAGGCTTTCAGAATAAAATGCTTCTGTAGTAAGAAATTATCCTCACACAATTGTCTTGTGGGTTTGACTCCTGCTGGGATAATATCTAGATCAATAATAGAGGAATTTTCAAAAACTACATTAAAGCCATAAAAGTCTACCCGTAACAGGAGAACTCCAGAAATATATTAATAGAGCAAGCCATCTCCCTGAGACTCAGGCACAAAATGAATGTGTTAGGAAAGCAAATGTAGTATTCAGGGGAAGTAAAAAAAAGGTGATTCACCCAAAACAATCAGTGAAACAGTCTGGCTTTTTCTTTGAATTTAAAGCAGTTTGGTAAGAGATAATCATGTATAAATACCAGTATTAGATGATCATTACAGGTAATAGACCAACTATACAGACTAGAACAACTACACCTCTCCAATTACATCCATTCCGACATTATATTCACAAAATAAACGTTGAAAACAAAAGTTCCTCCCGTAAAGGAAAAGGTCAGAGCAGTAAAATGCCTGTAATTTACCTGAGAGATCTTTAAGGAAGGAAATGTCAACCGTCTTATGAATACCTGACGTGAATAAACAGCACAGCATCAGTGACAGAGGTTGAGACAGCATTATCTGAACTTTAATTAGCCAAGAGTCCCTGCAGAGCAATAGCAGACAATTCTCAGATTAAGGGCAGATAGTACTGTACAATGAAAATCGTGATTTTTCTGAAGAACCCTGTCTCTCAAACTTTCCCTTTCAAGTCACATGTTCACAATCCAGGAATAAGGCAGGGGGGATACTGGGGAGCAGAAATCAGCAATAAATCAGAAAATCCTGTGTTCAGGGTTGGAGAACTGGCTGTGAAAAAACTGTCAGATGAAAGGATGAGCATGACCTCCAAAGAGAACCCCAACAGGAACTGGGAGCATCTCTCCAAAGATACAAGGAATGCTTGACACATCAAACACTGAAAACCAGGCTGGAAAAATATTGTGCAGTCCCTCCTCACATTGACAGGCAAATGTTCTGGCTAATTTACAGTACCTTTTTTTTTTTTTTTTTTTCAATTCTCAGTTCTATGAATCATTCTATTGTGCCAAAAAAATGTCCTGGGAGGTCTCATCACTTCCGAAAACCCACTGCCAGTGTTAAAAGGTGGGGACTGGTAGACTTTGCTAAATTAACACCACACAGTTAATTAACCAGCACGAAACACAGAAGAAGAATTTATGTGTGCTGTTGCCTGTGCTGACCAAAGCTGTGTTTGCTATGTGAACTCTAAGGAATCACTGCACTTTCACACATTAAAAAAAAAAAAAAAAAAAGGCACTTCTCTTATTTGAAAGAAATTAAACCCCTTCCTTAAGCTGCATACATACTCATGCTGAAAGTTAAGAACCTGTTTAAGTATAATCCAGAGGAAGAAAAGGGTTTTGGTATGGACCTAGGTACCTCTGGACTTGAAATCCTCCTAGCTACAAGCAGTGATTTTTCAATCCCTTTTTCCTATCAGAGAGCAGAGCTATTGCTTAGTGGGCCTGAGGCATATTTGACCTCACATAGCAGCAATCCTCTTACCTGGCCCCTGCTACAAACCCAGTTCCTAACCACTCTGCAGCACCCCTGCACCTCTTGCACTGAGACAAACCCACAGGGAGACCAGGCAGTGCTCCTGCCCCTGGTTATTTTGAGATTAGCCACCAAAAGAGTGCTAAAATCTTCCTAGAAGAGCCTCAAAGGAGCAGAATCATTATCCAATTACAATAAATCTAAACAAAAATGGCTTGTAAATTTTAGGGGTTAAAGAGAAAAAGGATGTTAAATTTCAAGTGACATTATGCAATCAGGCCAAGATTGTTTAATTTACCACATGCTGGGTAATAGTCTGAGAAGGCTCCATGTTTCCAGAACTAAAATAGGCTCTTTATTAACAGGGTGATTTGCAGAGAGGCTGTGGGCAGAGCTGGCATTCGAGCCATTCAGCTCCCCAGAGCATCCTCCAAATCCCAACACTTCCTTCATGCTGTGAGCACTCCAAGATCTATTCAGGTTATTACAAAGATTTTCTAACAGGTGAAAAGTTAAAGCTAAACGAGTCCAAAGTGCAGACTGTCATGACAGTGAAAACAAGCAGAGGGTCAAGGAAGCTCTCCTGTAAGAACACAATGTGAGAAGACTCTGCCATATGCCAAGTCTGAGTGGGAGAGGAGTTATTCAGGGCTCTCCAAGATGCTCAGCTCCACTCCGTGCCTGAGTTTGCCATAGATTTTGGATTATGTAAGAAATTAAAACTACCAGCAATATGTGTAAAAGGTCTGCTAAGAGTACACAAGGAGAAGAGAAGTCTCAAGCAAAGTCTGAACATGCCACCATCCCAGTCTGGGCTCAGCACTTCCAAAAGGTTCCAGAGGATCTGCTCAGCTGGAACAGGTTGTGATACACCCGTGGGGGACAGTGATGGCTTTACATCCACAAATCTTTATGTTTTGTGATGGTGGCAGCTGCTAGGTACCTCTGGAACTAGAAGCAAGAGCAACTTCTGGAAATAGAAGCAAGAGCAACTCTGCACCCTGTTGTACAAGAAGAGATAGATGGAGTGACATATCTTCAAATGATCTAATTGGAGGGTGCATTAAATTCAAGCAATTATATTTCAAAATTAAAACCTTCTATTGAACTAAAAACAAAGGGCACTTTTATGGCTCTTCCCTCTAATGAACTTCTCCAGATTTTAGAATGTGTTCAGGCCAATTTTCTAAATAGCTGTGTTTTTAAATGCATTTCATCTCTGTTTGTATAAAAGAGTCATTACATTAGTCCATGAAAGATCATAAAATTCTTGCCTTCTGTGACATAAATTTTTAGTTTCTGTCATTGCCTGACATTTGGCATATGCACTGGCAAATGATACAGCATAATTCATTCAATGTTCACCTTGTGTTTGTGAAGTTGTTACAAAAAGAGACATTCAGCTTCTGCTATAAGGCTTGCTGAAGAGATGACTTATGTGACACAGATAAAAAATAATTACAACCAACTCCTGCAGTCTTTACTCTGGAAAAACTTGCAATAAAAATCCATGAGAATCCCTGTGGGTTAAGGAAGCAGAATTCAATAACAATATGCAATTAATGGAAATATCTTAATGGACTTCAGCAAGCCTTGGACACTTCCCTCTAAGTATTTTAACTGCAAGTAAAATCAGGAAATCGGGTTTAGTAAGAAAGAACGGACAACTAGGACTTCTTGCCCTCAGCAAAAGAACCTCTCTGTGTTGAGGGTACAGATCCCAGACTGCAACTTTTTCAACCTTTTTCCATGCAAGCAGTACCTCTGCATCCAAACACCTCTGTCCTGTGCTCCTTGTGGCTGGAGGGCAAGTGGAATCTACACTCCACACCTACTTTTTGTTCAGATACTTCTGGTCAAAAACTAAGTGACCATGACACAGAGATCTCAAATCACGTCATGGTTATTGCCTGAAGATGCCACCAGTTCTTCGTCCTCCCCGTATCTCTTCATTGGGAGAAAAACACAACCTAGGCTTTAGCCAGTCTGCTGCTCCTGGCCAAGAAGCCAGAGGACACAGAACACTTCTGACCCTCAGCTGCACCCTCTGGGGAGGAAAAATGACCAAGTATTTTGGGAGGACTGGGGCATGACCTTGAGAATCACCTGCTTCTCCAAACCTCTGGAAAGCTTGGTGGTATCATATTGTATCAGCATCATCTACATATTATCAGACCTCACTCAACTCTTCATGTTAACCTATTTTTGGTTGTTTTTAATGAAGATATTTAACAAAGCAAAACACAAAGTCACATCACACAGAAGAACCACTTGTAAAAATCACTTGCATGTGCAAAGACAAAGCAGTAAACAAAGGACTTGAAAACTTTTTCATGCTTCCATTCCCCCCCAACCCCTGCTAAGGGGGGAGAGAACTTCTCTTGTGCAAAAAAAAAACAGCTCAGAGGTAACCTGCTCAAGGCAGTGCCACGACCACATAAATATGGCACGTGGCTAGCAGGCACTGCTGGCTCCATCTGGCAGCAGCAGATGAGCTCTGGAGACCAGTGTAAATTATAACCTCTAAATGTGAAGATAAGGCATTTATCCTTATCCCTATGCTGCCCTTGCCCTCTTGCTGCCAGCACTAGGTGATGGGGTTTGGCCATTCCCTCATCAGTGCTGAGGACCCTCCAGATGAGGCAAGGAGGGCACAGGACATGCTATATATTATATATACATCCTGTATAAAATTGGGCTGGCTTGGTCAGGGTGGAAACACAGGGGTGTTTTGCTGATGTCCCTGGCAGCAGCACCAGTGGAGCACAGCAGTAGGATGTTGGGAGCTGTGGGATGGCAGCAGTCACTGTGCAGGGGATTTTGTGTGAACAGCCCATCTGGTCAGGCCACTGCTCATCCTGCAGCACCAAGGGCATGATTTGGTTGCCAGGACTCACTTTGATAATCTCCATGGCAAAGCCCAGCAGCTGAGCAAACGTGTGAAGAGGGAGGCTCTCCTGTTTTGGGAGTGTTACAAATGCATACTATAAAGTTGTTTTTTCACAAATATTAATATGAATGCTATATGTATAATGTTAAAATAACTTTGCTTTTATTTCTGCTATTAACAAAAACTTCAACATGGTAGTAGTGGTAGCTGATGTAGTTACGAGTGAACTGTCTTTCTGGTGGGGATAACCCAGTGAACACGTGATGAAGACCCTGCTACTGATGTGCCAACTGGCAGCATCTCCCATCTGAAGAAAGTATGGACCAAGGCCCAAGCTGGAGGTGATAATAAAACCACAGCCAAGAAACAGGCGTGCTCTAAAAAGACAGACTCAAGGAGTGGCTATGCTAAACATTTCCTAGAAAAATATGAATATCCATAATGATCTATGACTATGCAACAGGCTGACAAAACAGGAAAGGTATTTAAAGGGTACCTCCAAAGATGATAGCTGAATGCCAAGTACCTGGCCATTTTAACCCTTTCTATCTCTATTGTCTTTTAATTAAACTTTTTAAACTTTACCAAGAAAGTGAACCTCGTCTTTCACAGGAGAGAAAGCACCTTCCTTCATCTTAAACCTAACATCACCCTCCGGTGAGGAAACTGGGAGCTGCTTTAACATACTCTGCTAGGTCAATAAAAAATCTGCAGTATAAACTTAATGGCAACTGCAGTCACAGCTCCATGAATCTGCCTGCTGCTGCAGAGGAGGCAGCACTCCTCTCCCAGGACAGAGCACCAAGTCCAGCTGATCCCAGCAGAAGCCAACTCCTTTCATGCCACCACACTGGCAGCTTTGACCCTCTCGTCTGATGTGCCAGACAACAAGCCTGGTCTTCCTGCTGGAAAACTGCTCTCAGCTGGAGGCAAAAAACTGTGTTCCTACTCCAATAAAAGCAAAAAAAATTTAAACATTAGTTTGTAAATGGTGGGTGACCAGCTGTCGTAAAATTTGATTACTTTTATGTAAGCTATTAAAGATAACCTTCTTTGAAATTTTCTTAGATAAAAATTATTTCAGGCTGTAACAACCCCATGGCCTAAATGGGCTAGAGTCAAATAATCAAATCACATAAAAATAAACATTCTTTTTCAGCCTAATACCTGCATTTCTACCTGCAGCTCATGTACGCTCTACAAAATTTGTCTAACTGCTCAGCAAATGCTATAAAGTTCTATTAACACGGGTATATCTTTTGGGTGATTAAGATAAAAATAAAAAATTAACACAGTTTAACCAAAAGCCCACATTCCCCTCAAACAACTTTCTAAAAATCCTGTGTGAAATAACATCTTCAGTAATTAGACCACACCTTTCAGCATTTTCTCAAACAACTGTAATATTAAAATCCTGGGCCCACGGGCGTGAGGCTGTAAACTCAGATAAATGTGCCTTAACATAATGTGAAATTCTGATTATTACAAGCCATTTTGCAAAGACCATGTGGAGGGCAGGACTCCTGGACAGCTCCTGTCAGGGCACTGACCCACCTGCAACCCTCTACAAAACACAGCAGAGCCCTTTTTGCTAAGAGAGGAGAAGGGTGAAGGGATGGAGGAGAGAAGCATGGCATGGTGTGATATATTATTGGCTGCTTGACTTTGATTTCAACTTCCCCCAGTCCCCAAGGCACAACTGCATCACTTGTTATGACAGTGGCTGCTATTCCTCACAAACATTTGGAAGCACACAGGCTAATTAAACGGTGGCACTGGGGAATCTGCAGCAAAAGCCTGGTGCTCCTGCTGCTGAATCGCTGCCTGAGCAGCCGACAGCTCCCTGTCAACTTAATATCTCTGTATTAATAACAGTAACTTAACCCAAGGGAGAGGAAAACGATCACCATTCAAACACACAAGTGGCCTGATTAGCAAAGGACAAGGGGGAAGCATTTTCTACATCACCATGGAAACTTAAATAAAGGGCCCATAATTGCAATCTAAATTCTGGAAAGATAATGAATACATCTTGAGATCTGCAGATGTTGTGTAGCATATACATATTTCTAGCAACTTCAACTCAATTACTTCTATGCAGCATCTGTTTTACAAATCAACTTCCCACTGCTCATAACGAGGCATGTGGGATTTTTAATTTATTTTTTTTTCCCCAGAGGAGACAGTGGGGGAAGAAGAAGGGTGACCTCTTTTTTCTGGTAAGGTATTTCAAGCTACTACTATTTATTTAGAAATTTCAAACACCCAGTCAGTTACAAAGTTAGCTTACAGGCATCCAAACACACCAAGCTAAAATGCATGAAATAAATAATTCAAGAATTCTCTGCAGTGTTGCCGAGTAGAAAGAATAACTTATCATTTTCTCCGAGCTCACCCAAGAAAAAAAAAAAATTGGATAAAATACATCATGTAGGTGTGAAATATAGAGGTACTGCTTGCATCCTGTCTGCCTGGGTGTTAAAAAACAACAGCAACAAACAACAGTCATTTTGTCTGAACAATGGAAACGTTCCAAATGCCAAATTTCTGGTTTTCCTACACATTTCATGCTGCCTTTGTGCGTCCACTTTCGTCTTAGAGATTTTGATTCTGCTCTATGGAAATCAGGGAGAGTTTCAATGGGAACATCACCAAGCCCTGAAGGAAGCAGGAGTAGTACACAAAAAAAAAATGCATTTGATCACATAACCAAGACAATATCAGTACATCTATGCATAATGCATACACTCAGAGCATCCCAGGAGCACTGGCTGCTGTGTTCTCTGTTTTTACAGAAGCAGTCACACAGGCCTGGCCTTAAAATTTTCATGATCAGGATGACAGAGAGGAACAGGGACCTGCAACAGCTCCTGCCCCAGCAAAACCCAGAACTGTGCACAGAAAGAAAAGCTTTTCTTTGGAAAACTGGAAACATCTGTGGCAAACAAGGGACTTGTTAAAAGCTTCTCAGAAAAAGGAGGAACATTTTGTACAGGGAACACACAGCAACACACATGGGGTTGCTCCTATCAGTTCCTAGGTGGCTACAGCTCTGTGGTAATTTTCAGTCTGGAGCTTTCTTCCTGCTCTTGCTGTCAGCCACTTGAACTGGGGGTTCAACTGAGGCACAACGTAACAGACCTGCCTGATTTAGCCTTGACTAAGGAGGAGGGCACTCCATCCAAGCCATTCCCTTTGATCCTAAATCCAAAAAATGCTGGAGTAAACCCATGCTTCTGCACACTGACAGGACACCCCTCACTTACACCCACTGGATTTCTCCTTGCACCATCCCTGTGTGTTTTCACCCCCACCTGCCAGGTCTAACAACCAGGGAACACTCGGTGTCCAGTGCTAAAGGTGAGGTTTGCCCCTCTTTGCTCAGTGTCAGCAGACAGTGCCCTGCTTTTGCCTCTCCATCTGTCCTCACTCCATGACCAAACCAGATAGGAAGCTCCTCCAAGGTGAGTTTATTTGGGTGTTTCCATGCAACACTGGTGGAGAGAATCACAACTTGGAAGCCTTTGTACCAGGGGATATTTACAACAAAAATATTTTTTAAGAAAAGAGAACAAAACAGGAAAAAAAAAAAAAAAAAAAGAGTAATCAGAAAAAAAAATATGTTTTTGGCTCTAACCACCTCTATAGTGAAACAATACAGGAGTCAGAGCAACACACTCCAATTCTGTGCACAACTGTGCAAAGAAATAGAGGACTGCCTACAGAAAACAGCATGAAAACCAGCGTATTTTCCTGTTGTTTCTTTCCTACTCACAAAATTGGATTTTAAAAATAGGAACATGGGATTCCACGTCAAACTGGCTCTCATTGGGCTGCCTAAGGCTCTTCCATAGCTGTAAGAATTGGCAGCCAAGAGGCTGAACCACAATCATCCCTGATTTTCCCAATCACCTACTTTACATCTCACATGTGGAGCAAGTATGAGTCAGGCTTCATTTATTCTACTGGGTTCTATTACCACAGGCCCGGGATTTGTGCAGGAGTGGAAGAAAGAAAAGAGATTACACACTGTAGGAGACCCTGCTAAGCCAGGAGAACCCCTGGTGTGGCTGCAGTTACATCCATGAGTCAGCCTACACCTCCCTGACAGCTCAGGTTGGGCTGTGAGCAGGAAACATGCAGCTGCAGAGGCAGAAAAGCACCTTCTATCAGCAAATGTCATGTTACACTGCAGGGCACAGGTGGAGCTGAATGTGCTCTGGGGTATGGGCCTGGAAATGCTCATGGGCTCAGAAACTAAACAAGCTGCTGGATGCCAATGGCTGGTGAAGTAGAAAAGACTGTCCTTTCCTTCCAACAGAAAAAGAGCTTTCCCCTCACCAGTATTGTTTTTATGACAGTTTTCCTGGTAGTTTTCATACCACAATGGGTTGAATTCCTTGAGGTCACCCATCCATCATTTCTTCTATTTGTTTGTTTGGCTTGGATATGAACTGCCTCTAATGCAAAGGAGTCAGTTCCTAAAATTCCTCCAGCGGTGTTTAAGGAAGTTTCTCTGGATTGGCACTCGTTGCTTTTGAGCTAGCAGAAACCAAGCCAGCCGAGGAAACATCCAGAAAACTCAGGTCACTGACTCTGCTCCTCTTTAAAGTGATTTCACCACACCACATGAGATCCAGTGTATGCACATACCATTCACAGCACTCAACCATCAGCTTCACACCCACAGGCCTTTGTTTGCTGATTAACAGTGTGGAAATGAACTCCCTCAAAAAGATATTTGTTTGGATTCAATACAGAAAACAACTGCACTGCAACGAGGCAGATATTTATTTTCCCACTGATTTTTTCTAATTGAAACTTTGTTTGCTGCCAGAGGGTTGATTCACCACAGTCCCTCTTTACTGCAACACCACAGCAGCACTCCTGGGAAAATCAGCAGCTTTGAGAGCAGCAGTGGGTGGGGATGTGGTGCAGCACAGGGAATATTTGGTGTATGAAGGCTCACATGCCTTTGGGACTGAAGCTGTCACCCAAAAGGGTCAACTCTGTCCTCCTGCCCTTCCTCTTTTCCTGTTGTTTTGGTTTTAGCACTCACATGGCCAACTCACCTGGTCCAAAATAACAGGAAAGGGGCTGCTGGCTCTTGTTTTGAGGCAAGAGGGTGGGCTGAATCACCACACAGTGGCTTGCTCTGAGGCCAGGCCTGGGGAGCAGCTCAGCTGTGTGAGAGGGGGAAGGATGTTCTGTCTCAGATGCAGTTTTACATCAATAAGTGGCAATTGCAAAGCTCAAGCCCAAGGGTTTTGCAGCTACATTATTTATGGCAATAAGTCTAACCCCCAAACTGACCTTGAGACACAGAGCTCCAGCAAACCACAGGGCTCTCATTAATCCAAATTCAGGGCTTTCTCTCCAGCACCACTCATTATTTGCTAGGAAATACTCCCACAACAATTATGCTGTATAGACTGTACAGGTTTGAATCCCTCTCAGCCTGAGGAGGTGAATTCCTGCAAACACTCAGCTTGTGGGGGCAAGTCCTCATGAGTCCCTCCAGGGATGCTTCGTCTCATAGGGGTACTGAGTTCTTGAGTCAGAGAAGCACCTGCCTGGACGTGAGGGAACTTTCAGGTGGTGCAAGGATGCCAGGAGAGCATCAGCTATTTCCATGGCCACAGGAAGGGATTTTCTACAGATTTTGCTATGGACTGATTTAAGATTCAACTCAAGTCATTCTTGTTGGTCTACAAATTGGTACTGATGGATTGTCCCTAAGTCCATCTGTGGAAGCTACATGAGAATCCCACAAACAACATCTGTGGAGGTACAGCCCAAACACACCTTCCTCATTACCTGCAGCATCCCCAAAGCCCAACAATGACATTCCCTGTCTTTAAAACTACACGGTTTTACCTCCATGACTGTAATTACCCTGTTTGCTTTCATTGCAGAAAATTAATTTTCCCCTTGGTTACTAAAACTACTTGAGGAGTCTGTGGGGACACTCAAAATGGTGGCTACTGCCACCAGGTCACCACAACAACCACAGATTACCTGGGCACAAGGAAGTCACCTCCACAGCCCTGTCTGGCAAAGGGTGAAGATCAACACCGGCTCAGTTTTTGGCAGAGTGATTCCATCTCATATAAGCTTACAGTAGAGGGTTTTGTGCTGTTAAACATTGCAAAGATGCTAGGGGGGAACAGGGATGGATTATCCATGCTTCCACCAAGCCCCTGCAGGCCAAGCTAGCAACAACTGCAACAGAAAAGACACACACACGAAAGAAAAAAAAAAAAAAAAAAGGCAAAAGACAAACAGTACTACTGTTGGTGTCAGCACAGAAATACTATGTTCCAGCTCTGCACAGAGTGCTGCTAGTATTGCCTGCACGTAACCTCCACCACAACACAATGAGATCATTCACACCTGCCTTGCCTGTAGTAGGAGAGGGAAGGTGAGGAGGCAGGGTTTCTAGGAGAAAGGCAGCATTTCCCAGATGCTGCCAAGATGCTGTTTATTGGTAAATGAAGTCTCTTGAGTCCTAAACAACCTTCCCAGAGGAAGATAGAGTCGCAACTGCCATATGGAGAGTGGGAAGAGGATGTCACTTAGCAAAAGTGGATCAGAAAATACATGCACAAACACACACGCTCACACACAATTTGTTCTGTAACTGCGCTGAATGGCAAAACCCATTTCATCCTTTCCAGTAAACCCTTCACTATACAGCTTATGCAACCTTCTAGATGACAAGAGCAGATGACAAGCTCTCCTGGACAGAGCATTTTTCCCCATGACCCCAGGGAAGTGGGCACGAGTAGGCTCTGCCCACCAGACAAGGAACTTGGTGAAAACCCAAACCCCTGATCTACTATGGGCTGACAAGACACTGTGTCTAAAATCACTGTCTGAGGATGAACAGCAATGCTGACAGGCCCAAGACAGAGCTGGCAAAAGCACCACATTTGAGAAATTTTTGTTTGAACCACTGTTTGACTTCACCTCCCCAGCTGTAAAGCTGATGTGCCACAATCCATCCTCCTTTTGGGGCTGTTGTTTTCTCTCATCCCCACTCACATGTGACATCCTGCATGAAGATCTCTTGCAATTCAAAATTTTGAAGAGACAGAACTGCAAAGGAGTACTTTAAATCCAAGTAGGAACATTGTACCACCTTCTCAAGGACAAAAGTCTGTGCACAAACACTTTTGAGTGGTTCTGAATTTTCCCAGAGAGAAAGCATTCAGTTCAAACTCACGTCTTCACTTCAGAAAGCCACGGGCTTGTATCACATTCTTCAGTGACCAGATGCATGTCCCTGGTCACGTTTGTGCTTTGTCCCACTTGAGCTGCCAGGAGTATTTTCTCTGAAGTGTTTTTGTCCACTGTCTGCCTTTGCTTTCATTCCCTCAGTACTCGTGGTGGTATTGATTCAGTGTAGCCTCTTTAAATGTTCTTCTTGGAGTACAGGCACTGATTTTTATAGGGTTGCATTCTGGCTAGAACACTGGCTGGCTCCATACCCAGACAGGTGATAAAATTCATAAACACTTCACTTCTCAATGTGGAGACTGGCCATCTATCTATTTTAGTCTCAAGTTCAAGCAGAAATTTAATTTATCCATAATCAACATCTTTTCCTAATGGGTATATTTTGCTATATGGGTTTATAGGACCTAATGAAAACCTCACTTCTTGCCTAGGATTTCCTGCCCGTATGAAGGGTCATTTAGTGAGGTCAGGAGTGTTCATATAGAGCAGAAAGAATAATTTCCTTTACTACAGCAATTACTGGCAAAAATCAATGACCCCTGTTAAGCTGGAGGCCAAGGTAAGTAAATACAATAGTGCTTTCTCAATTTAAAAATTCCCAGGGCCTCAGAGGTGTGATACCCTTCACACACATTCTGAGGGAAACTAGCCAGCCATCTAGACAGGGGTGTCACACTTCCTAGCATTCCAAGGCCATAAAAATTATCTTAGTGCAGCTGAAATGCAACCTTTAGCCGGCACTGAGGTTGTCCAGTTGATGGGGACGAAAAAAATCTCTAAGGGCTTCTTGCAGTGGAAGTGCTGTGCTCACCTGTCCATTACACCAGTGCTGTGAGCAGTGTCAGACAGGCTGGGAGACTTCCACCACAGCACTCATTGTGCAAGAACAGTTCAGCTTTCACCCAGAAGGCTCAGCTCTGCTGCCGTGTCTGTCCCCTTGCTGTGCTTTTTCAGGGCAGTGTCTGGTGAGACTGAGAACTTAATGGTCAACTTTGGCTTTTTGTTTGCAAGGACAACAGCCCTGAGGGAGAAGTGGGCTGAAGCCCTCTTGTTTTCACTGCAGTCACTGTTGTTCTTCACTTACTTCACTATTGCTGACTTTTTCCCCTTTAGATTCATGCTGGGAGGCAGGAGGACTGGCCACCTCTACTCTTCTACTTGCAGTGCACTACTTTCAGATGTGGTTTCTTGCTCCACTGTTTGCTGGTTTGGATTTTTTTTTTCAATTCTTAAGCCAAGTGTGAAGTGATGGGTCTGGTAGCCAGACTCTTGCCAGCCACCCCCAGTCAGCTGAGCAGCAGCATCCCAGCCATGGGAGGATGCAAAGGCTGCTCTCTCCCTGCTCTGCGCTGTGAGACAGCTTCTCTGTCACAAACACTGAGGTTAAGCAGTGGACAAGGGTCTGAGAGAACAAGTTCATCTGAGCCTGCAAAATTCACAGCTACACGATTTGCCACCGGTGGCAGCAGTCTGCACACAGGAGACTCTGCCTTGCCATCATCAACTTCTTAAGCCAAACACCTGGCACTGCAATGTTTCCTGCTGAGCTACCTTCTCAGTATTAAACTGTGGTTCAAAAGCATCTAAAGTTAACAAAAAAAAAAAAAAAAAAAAAAAAAAAAAAAAAAAAAAAAAAAAACCAACAACAACAAAAACCCACCCAAAACAAACCAACTTTTCCTTGCTTTTATTTGAAGACTTGCTACAACTTTATTACCCTCATTTAATTACAGACCAGCACTGGGCAGCAGCCAAACCTGCACCCCATGACTGACCTGTCTCATGGTGTCTGATGGACATTTGTCTTAAAACCCCAATAATTTCATTGCTCAAACAATTTATTAGATTTCTAAGCCTAAAATAGGTTTTCACTTATATGTGTGCTGCTTCACAGCCTCAGAAAATCTGCTCTGGGAACAAGGAAACATTTCCAAAGAGGCAAAAATGGGATCAAAAGCATTTTTGATAAAAAGGAGAAGGAGTGATGATGGTTTTTAACTATGGTGTTATTTTATTTCATCTCAGAAGCATGGTGTCAGTTTAAGAGAGGGGAATATATACTGGATTTTGTTTTGCATCCCTTTTAAAGCAAAATTATTCTCACTTAGAGCTGCAGGGCTTTTTCCCCCTAAACCAAATAAACTATATGTTGGAATGACCTTGTAACAGGTTTCTGTGGCTCTTTAATCACCAGTGGCTGCTAAATGAAGCATATCTATTTTCTCTGTTACATTACTATTGGCAACCAGGTCTTCAGTAAGTGCCCAGAAATATTTCCATGGCAACAAAAAGCATTCAGCATTGCTACTGTTTTGTGCCAATTTAGCTTTAAAATATTCTATTGTGGAGAGAAATATGGTACATTAAGTGAAATAAAGTCAAGATGCAATGTTCAGAAAAGAATACAAGGATAAACAGGAAACACGTATTTTGCAGAAATGGGAGGGGGTGGGAACTGCCAAATGGAAAGAAAAATGTTCAAAGCTCATTTTGATGCTACCGAACAGCTTTGCTGAATGTCAGCAAGTCCATGTGTCACTCACATTGTCACTTAGGGTTAGGTAAAAAGCTAACAGAAATAAAGATACCTCGAACATCTTCTCTTGATCATTTTAATCCATGACTGAAATTTTAAGTTGCCAGGGTATTATAGTCTCTCTGCATGTCTAGGTTACCATCAGAGGAGTTCACACTCTTGATGTTAGAGAATGAATCTAAAGAAAAAAGAGGAAATAAAGAGTTGAAAAATAAAATACAAAGAGCATATGTGTTTTGGAAGTGAAAGTTCACTTAGAAGAATGAAACGAGTTCTTCCACATGAAAGGGTCTGTGGAAGACATTTTCAAATCACAGTTCAGCACTTTCTCTCCCATTATACAACTTAGTTCTGAGAGAAAGAGGTATCAGTTGCCAGCCCTCTAACCCTTAAACAGCCAACTTTTGTGACTATGAAGTCTTGAGACCATTGGATGGCCCTTTGTGCGGCCCATTGCAGAGATAAAAAGATTAAAGTCTATCTGAGACTATTTGGAATGACATTCCCTAAGGTGCAAAGAGCTGTGCAATGCTCTCTGAAGTGCTTGGTGTGGAAGCAGCAAGCTCTAGGAAGCAGCACTGTAAGTGCTGGAAGCTCTGTGGGACCAGCCTTCCAGTCCACAATGGCTCCAGGAAGGTTAGGGAGAAGGAAAGCCAAAAAACATGGAGAGAATCAAACAGCAACTTGACCAGTAGCTGCTCTCATCTGGGAGAAATGTCCAGAGGGACCTTCCCTTGAGCTGCAGGGATGGGTCACTCTGACATCTGCCTGTCCAAGCCTCTTACCAGGAAAAGTCCATCTGGCCCATCACCCACTCCTCAGAACCCCCTTTCTCAGATGTCCCTGCGGATGACAAACAGCTCTGACAGGGACAGCAGCTCACTCCTGGCTCCCATTTCCCTGAGAGCTCACCACCTTTCCTCCCACCCACTGTGAGCAAGGGTGTGGCAGGGGGTTGCCCTAGGAATGATGCACTTGGCACCTGGCTGAGCCCCAGGATTCGCTGTGAATTGCTCCAACAGCCCCTCCTGAGGCACCGGCATGCAGGCTCTGCAGGAGACAAGGTCATGCCCTAGGAGAGCACTTGTCCAAGAGGATCCGTGGCCCCAGCATTCCCTGAGTGGACAGCTGGTGCCCTGCTCCATCACTTCTGTGCACACACTGGTCACACAATCCAAGCACACACAGCAAACCCAGCCCTGCAGCACTGGCTCGATGCCTATGGACAAACCCTGGGGGCAGGACTTTGCACAGGCAATGTACAGGGGTACCAGAAGGTAAGGGTTGGGCTCCAAGAGATACAACTCTGAGATCTCTAATCTGAGAACTGGCAATCTTTCATTTGGAATACAAAACAAGCAGTCCCAGTTTGGGAGGCAGAACAGCTAGACCAAAAGCGCTCTTTAATTATTTACTCCCTGGCCATAATGGAGTGAGAAATAGCAATAAAGAAAAGAGCTAATTTTACAGTCATTAAAGAGCACCGTCAAGGTTTATACCCTCTCAGTCTGATATTCCAATTAAACACGAAAACAAACAGGCTGATCTTCCACAGTCTGCACAGAAAAGGCTAAATATGTAAGACTTCCCCAGAAGCCAAAAGCTCCTGGTCATAATAAAGCCGACATCCTCAAGAGCATCTACCACCTGCTTAAAAAAAAAAAAATATTTGAAGCCAAATTCTGTAGATACTCAGTGAGTCTCAAGTTCTTCATCAGCTCCATACTGTAGAGTCCAATCCCCCCATCCTTTTTCCACCCTTATCCCCATCCCTAGGATGCCTGTAAAGAGCAGTTTTATGCCAGCAAGACCCAGCAGGAGTGCAGCTTTCTTGGTGTAGTCTGGACCTACGTCTCCATCAGATCTCTGTGACCCAGGAAATCTCCAGCCACACTTGTGGCGACACTGGGTGAGCACAAGTCATGGGGCTGAAACTCACTTCTGGGCACAATTGCCTAAAAACACTCCTGCTGTCATTTAAAGATCAGAAGTCATAGTTAGGCCTATTTAAAACTGAAAATATCAAACTCAGTTCTCCTTCCCATAATCTCCTGCCTGCTGTCTCTTCAGTCTTGTTTGAAAAGCCTGTGGGGGTGGTGGGAGGGGAGGAGAGCGATTTGGGAGCCTTTTATCCATAAAATCATGAGATACGGGCTGGCTTTTTAGTACAGCATTTCACAGCACATGGCACAGTAACATCTTGAGATTCCTGGCACAGAGAAACAAGGTTTGAGATTACATACATACATACATATATACGTGTGTGTATATATATATATATATATATATATATATCTTTAATAGCAATGACGCAAAGGCAGATGGTTCTCAAAGCAAAGGCTTAAGGCTAAACATTCCCTTTGAAGGGTCCTGCTACCAGAAACTAAACAGGGGGGAAAGTAAAATGCTCCTGACTACAGCAACAGGGCCTGATTGCCTTCTAATACACAGCATTTCACCCTGGAGATCTCCACTTCTTTCAATGAGATTAGTCTCACAAACGAGGGAAGAATTGGAAAGGTTAGATTTTTCTTTGGGATTTGGGGAGTTTTATTTTAGCTGTGGGAAACAGAGACAATACAGAACATAATGAACAGATTAGCAACTAAATCAAATCAACAGCAGAAAAGAAAGGCCTGGATAATGCAGTCAGGATGCGTGCCAGCTGCTTACCTGCACAGCGTGCTGGGCCATTAGCATTGTTTAAGGAGCCACCCAAGCTGAGGCTGTGCTCATCACCTCCCATCCTCAAAGAGGGCTCACCTTCTTCCTCAGCGATGGGAGGAAGCCGATCAAGAAACTGGAGATCTTCACCCATCCAGTAGGATCCATTGGTTGTCGAGGACCTTTTGCTTTCAACTCCCTGCTCTGGCAAGCTGCTGGTGTTTTTAAGCCGTTTTTGCCTCTGTGGACCCGTGTCAGAGCCAGGAGGGAAGTTTTGTGAAGCAAGATTAGGGCCTCCAATGTAACTGTCTTCTTTAGGATAGAAATAGTCCTCATCCCAAAGGTCCAGGTCTGATTCCTCAGAATAATCCTCATAAACTCCTCCATTATTCTCTAAGTCCTGAGTCCTCTCTTCTTCGGGCTTGCGACCCACTCCACTCAAATTCAGCAGTGAGGTGGATATGGAGTCTCCTGCTTGTTGGATCGCTTCGTATATTTGAGACATCCAAGAAGACAGTGGCTGGAGGAGATTCTGGGCAGCCTCAGAAGCCATGTTTAACACTCTGCCAGTGTCTGGTGATCACTTGCTCAGCTTTGCCAGCATGTCGCTTATAATTCAGGGAGCTGCAGAATAAGCACCACAAGAAATTACTGTAAATTACTTGTCCATCAACACCTGTCGACACACGATGTAAGACGTCTAGAACTGAGAGGGGGGAATGGAAAAAAGCACTTTTAACCATTGAGAATACCACCAGAAATCCAGAAATGATGGACAAATTGCACATATTCCTGCAGAGCTCTGGAAAGTTTTTGTGCAACTGCTAAACCTTCAATAAAAACAAGAACACAGAACCTTGGAACACAAGTAACTTTTTGGAGTGCACACACTCTGGTTACAGCTGTCAACAGACCTGGGGAAAAAAGGGAACAAAACAACCTGCAATGAAAAATCTCAAATAATCTCCTGGCCCCAATTTCCTTAGCATTAGCATGACCAGGTAAGAAAACTGAAGGGAGGAGAATTTGGGGAGAATTATATTTTCAATGATGAAAATGACAGGCCTAAAGCTTGCAGAAGCAGCCCATGGCAGACAAGCACCCCAAATGCTTTGCTCCAGAAAAGCTATGAAGAAACTCTCTCTGCCCTTAGCCCAGAGCTGTTTTGCCATTCACAGAAATAAAAATAAAGAAAGGAAAGGCCAAACAGAGGAGGTGTAATATAGGTACGAAATTACTGGGAACAGAAGCAAGTTAACAAAAGCACTGGTGTCATCTCAAGATGATGCTTTCTCAAAATTCATCTAAACTCTAAATAAAAACATAACTTGCAGAAAGTTATCATGCCTTTTTGCCCAATATGCATCTTCCCACATTATCACAAGACAGACATTCTTTAAGGAACTCTGAGGAGAAACCTACAAATAGGATCATGGGTTTAGGAAGAAAGAATTAAATCAGTTCAGATTTTAGATTAAAAGACAACTAAAAAGAAGCTTCAAAATGAAAATTAATGTCTTGCTTAATTGGGAGATCTAAAAGCAATATAAATATACACGGGTAAATGCAGTGTAACAGCAAGAAAATGAGCTCAGCAGCGATGTGTATTACCTTGTGAAATCATCTTCAGAGAAATGTAGTGGGAATCTCAGTGTTGTGGATCTTTAAATGGAGCACAGACAAAGGAGATCCCACTTTGCCTGGTGAGCAGTTCTTTTAGACACAAGATCAGTGACTTAAGGGGACTTTAACTTTTAAAATACCCGTGCCAAATAATTTTGTTCAGTGATGTTGATTTATGCTGCAAACCAGCAGGTTTATTGTCAGCTTAAGCGTGTGCTAGGAACTGCAGACCTAACAAGGACAGTAAAAGAATGTGCTTTACTAAAGGCATTTTGAGAGCTGTGGCTGTCACAGACTCCCTGGGCTCAGGGCACACACTGTTCCAGCATCCATCTGGCAGCCTCCAACCCTCAACTCAGCCCCTGGGACCCAGGTAGAGCTCCCTGCCATGAATTAGATCTTTGGCAAGGAGCAGACATAGCCTCACCTCCCAGGTGAGCTGTTCCCTTCCCTGACTCTCCTCTTTCCATCCCTGCCCTTGGCAAAGCCTCTCTGCTCTCTGCAACTGATTTTCCCATGGACCAAAAGAGATTACAGGCTCCAGAAAGCCTGTGTTCAGCATGATGTGGATTGGCTGCTGGTAAATGGCAGCATCAGAGAAGTCACTGGAAGGAGATGGTACTTTTGACAGTGAGATTCTCCCTGGCATGGAAGGAGATAAACTCTGGTTAATGCTAGATAAGTGCTAGATACTGGAGACATTTTTAACCTGTCATTTATTTACAGACAAGAGGAAATGAATCTCTGGTTTAGGATGAAAGGAGAACTTCACAATGCTCTCCCTCTGTCTCAGCAGCAAGATCCACAGCAGCAGTAGCCCTCAGAGGGATGCAGGCATCCAGAAGTGACAGCTAACTAATGGAAATAAAACATATGGGTGCTAAAATGAAGTGCTGATCTGTTCTAAAGAATCAACAGAACTGAGCCTTGTGATATTTGCATGGGGAATAATTAGCTCCTCTTGTTATTAAATTTTGGAGCTAACACCTGATGGGTCCAACAGAGCTATCCCACTTCTGGATGCTGTGGCTGGCTACGCCAGGCTCAGGCAAACATCACAGACTCTGACACGGGGAAGTTGGTACCACAAGCATAAAAGTGGAGGGAATTTTCAAGGCAGGATTTTGCTTCAGTAAGGGAAGTAAAGCAGTGATCTACAGCCACCTGCAGAGCCTGGATGTGGTCACTCAGGTCTGAAGCAGCAGATAAAACTTGAACTTTCATATACCAAGCAGTGGCCTGTGGGCTGGGGGAGAACATGACGCACACAGGTATGCACATGCACAACCCTACCCAAGACTGGGACATTGCTCTGGATTGAGTCCTAGGAACCCCAGCAGGTGCTTTGATTCCAGTTTATAGAAAATAGACGGGCAGTGATGTGTATTTCAGCAAATAATCTAAACCACTTTGCAGTAACGCCTGCAACTCACACATGCAACTTGCAACCCAGTGCCTACATAATCTCTAGAGACAAAAACAATGTCTTTTCCAGGGTGCCTGACTCTGTTCCACCTTTGCTTTGCTTTTCCTACCATCCTCTTACTGAAGACTCCGCAGACAGTGAAATGGAGATATGCTGAACAACTGGAGTTCAGCTGAATTATAAATGGTTTATTTCTGTTCTTGCAGCAGATGGATAAAATGTGTAACAAGCTGCAGACAAGTTTAGGCGGGCAACGATTTTACAAACTCACCAGAGGATCAAAGGGGGCTGAGCTGTGTTACAGGCTTGCTGTTTCCCAGGAGCTCTCTCCATTAATTAGGAGACGCTGCTCTAACAGCGTGTTTATGATATATTTCACAACATGGCCTTTTCAACATAACGGATTTTTACTTCTGATTTCTCTAACAGTTTTGACTTGCATTAGAAGAACAAAAAAAAAAAAAAAAAACCCTAAAAGAACTGAGAAAAGTATAAAATGCGTGGGAAATAAAAAAAATCTATTTCTTTTCAAAAGTATTCATCAAACAAGAGAGAGGGAAAAAAGCAGTTTAGCAAATTTACTTCAAGTTCCATCTTCTAAAACCACCCATAAGAATTTTCACACCAAATCACATGCTAAACTCAAAGTGATTAGGGTTTTTTTTCCTCCCCTGGAAAATCAGATAGCTGAAAGGATCAATGTTAAGCCTCTCACAGAAACTATCATAACCTTTACTACAATCTATATTCCCTTGTCTTGATAGGATCATTATTCCCGAGTAGCATTCCCATTGAGAGGTGCAATTACTGTATTGCTAAAAAAAGTAGACAATTACCAGAATTTCAAGCACGACCACAATGCAGAGGTTTGTAATATTACCAAACTGTCTTTCAATCTTCTTGATAGGTAGGTTCCTAAAAGAAGTGCCATCAGTTGTGCATTTCTTAATGTTTCTCTTATTCAAGGTGTTGCAGAGTGTAGGCACAACCTTCCTTTCTTTCAGTCACTTTTTGTGTGGCCCTTGGAAAAGTTTTCTACCAAACTCCTCCCTTACAGGCGGAACACAGGTTGAAAATGGATCATATCCATGAGCAGAAGATTTATTTGTGTGGATTTCAAAGAAGAGCCGTGTGACTGACCCAGCAGGAAGTTCTGCTCCAAGTTTAGGGGGAAAAGCTAAAACAAGGTGTGAATCTAAGCTGATGCCCACAACATCAAGGATCTGTGCAAAAGGTAAGGCCACTGCTGTTCACAGAAAGGGGAAATGAGGAAGACTTGGGAGACGTAAGATTTTCTGAGAATCTGAAAACTGTAATGAGCCTGATCCTCCTTTCAGACTAGAACCCAATTAAAATACACATTTAAAACAGCAGAGGGTAGATTAGAAATGTACTCAGATGAAGGCAAGCAGCAGCAACACTGGGCCAAGAAATCCTCTATCCTGGTTCTGGGAACAATCTGGACTCTTTGCTCCTCTTGCAGTTGCCAGAATTGTATCTAACAAGATGCTTGCAAAGCCCTTGCACTCTCACCAAACATTACTATGATGAAAATGTATTTCCAGCTGAAATTGTCACAGTGCCAAGCCCAGCCTGTTCACTTGAAACTGTTGAGAGGGTTGGAGCCTCTATCAGAAGTGTTATGAGGTAAGTTCACAGACAGTACCCAAGGTTCACATCAGCTGTGAGCATCACTACTGACCAAACTTCCCTAAGGTAAAAACAAAACAGAAATACAGAACATCTGGTACCTTTTTGGCCCATTTTGTGCTATAAAAATACTATTTATGTGGTTGAATTTAACACACACACAAAAAAAAGACAGAGGCACTTTCTAAGTGATTATGTGCTCTGTGATAATAATTTCAGCTGGTGAATCAGAAACTCCAAGGCACAGAAGGAAAATCTAATGGTTTATTCCAATAAATTAGACACATCTCATTGGAAACATTCACGGGCTACAAATCAACACAGCAATAAACCCACTGCTGCAGAGTCCTGCAAGCTCCAGAATGGTGAAGAGAAAACAAAGATGAGCTCAGGCAGACAGCAATGTACCCGGCTGCACGGGGCTCAGCCCACGCACAGGAAGCCTGCAGACTTATTTCTCACTCCCAGATCATCTCATGTCTTTGCAGGCAGCTCGCTAGTGATGCTGTGCCAAATTAGTTGTAAAAATTGATACTCAAATTACAAAAGTGGTTTTTATCAGGATATTTAGCCCCATGTTGTCTCCTACTTTCTTTTCATTCCTTTGTTCAAGCTCTCCTTTTGTCAATGACAATGGCAAAAATTACTGATCTTCCTGCTTCTGTGGGATGGGGAGAAAAGGAAAGAGGTAAAAGAAAAAAGGAATTATGCAAATGTGACATTTATCGTTCAAAATTATGGAGCTTTTTTCAAAAAAAAAAAAACCAGGTCTCTCCATCATACAGAGCATGTGATGACAAATTCAAGGGGAAAAAAAAAAGTATTCCTGGAAGACCAGGAATCAAATCTTGTGCGCAGAAGCTCCAGCAGTAATGGGGCTGAGGAGCTGATGGCGATTTCCTATGCTGACCTCTTCATAAGTCCGTTTTTGCCTAGACTGTAAGAACTGCTGAAATCAGAGCTGTGTTCATCTCATGATAAGAAGTCCGGGGCACCCAGAAAGCAGAGGATCTGTGAATGCACAAATAGATGTTATTGCCACCAAAGTACTAATACAAAACCTGGGTGAATTTTCAGGAGAGAGAAAATGGCAATACCTCCCTGGCCATAATATTTGGTTTGAATATTCAGGCGAGCCAGATTCTGACTTGGCACTGGTGTTAAATCCAGAGTCACTTCACTGAAGGCAGTCACATCCTTCAAATCAAAATAAAGCCCTTTGCATTTAAAGAGCTACTTGTCGCCAGAGGCACAAAAAAGCCCCTAACTGTTCCATGCCAAATGGTTGTACAAAAAGCAGCAATGAATAACTTCATTTATGCTTCTCCAGCCGAGGGTTACAAAAAGGGCATAAAGAAATTCACAAATCATTGGAGTATTAGAAAAGTGGTGTTAGTAGTGGCAACTGTGCTCTTTCAGGCTGAAAGAGTGAGAAACATCTGTAATTACTGGATTAGGGGAATGAAAGAAGAAACCTGCAGTCAGAAATTACAGCAAGTTCTCTAATTGAGCTGCTGCCATTCACTGGCTTTCGTGAGGACAGAATAGCCAAAAGGAAATCACAAGTTCAAAAGGCTGGAGAAACACCAATTTACACCACCACTCCAACCCACCCACCTGTGCTGTCAAGCTATTCCCTAGAGCAGATCCCATAGACTCCACCCCGCCTGCAATTTTGCTACCCAGTCTGCAGCAAATGAACAAACCGGGGTCAATCAGAGCAATAACTTGCATGGGAATTAGCAGTGGGAGAGCATGTCTAGCTGTTTAACAAAATGAAGTTATTTTAGAAACATTTAGAGGAGTCACCCAGTTCCTGTTACTCCTTCCCCCACGCAAACACTCCATCCTTACAGAGCCTGTGGGAATTGCTCTGTGTGGACCACCAAGAGCAGTGCAGACTGTGCTGTTTGGGAGAAAAAAACAAAATTGGATGATTCCTGGTGATCCACCTTTGTGTGCACACAGGGCCGAGTCTGTAGCTCCCATCTCCTCTCACCTCTAAGTCAGCCACAAGTCCAGGCAGAGATGCTAGGAGGCTGAGGAATCCCTGGGAAAACCAGAACTAGACTCAAAGGATTTAAAGGAATTTGGGGCCACAGGTCTGAGCAGGCAGTTGTCCCTACTGACTTGGGGACTGCTCCCTCAGCTATTTTAATCCTTCCTTTAATTCAGCTTGTTACAAACCAGGCTCTCCAACAACTAGGGCAGGCACCAGTAGCAGCAATGACACTTTCCCATGGCCAGCCACTTTTCCTACGTGCCTCTACTGAAGCAGTTGAGAGAAAAAGCAATTTAGAAGAGCAGCTCCATTTGGGCACTGCAAAACTTCCCTTTCATGAGCTTCTCTCCTTCATGCCACTGGTTGGTCAAGGAATCTAAACTACCAAACCTCAGCTGGGTGACAGAAACAACCTCAGGCTTGCTCTCAACCTGCCCTTACCAAGGACAGTGGAGCTACTGGGTACTCAGTATCAGAGTTAAAAGGACCAACCACAGCTGTGTTTCTTTGAAGAAGTACAGCCCTGGGTTTTCCACAACTTTGGAGGAAGCCAGACTGGTGCTGTCACACTCACCCACGTTTCTTATTTCTAAACATGACTCTGTGCCTCTGCTGCATGTGACAGTCCCACTCACTGCATGTGACAGGTCCCCAGGGCCCAGGGCAGCACTGACAAGGAAAGGCAGCACCCAGGCAACACTGCCAACTCTACAGCCTTTGGTGAGTGCTAGAGGTGTTGATGTTTTCCTTAAAGTCAAGGCTATGGGAGATGAGTGCTTTATATAAGAACTGCATCTCTGTTTATTTATTTTAAGTGTGCAGCTAGCCCCAGAGGCTGGAACAGTGGCTGCACAGAACAGTTTGAGAACATGAACTGAAAGTGCTCTTGAGGCTGATAAAACAGAAGGAAAAATGAAAAAAAAAATCTTCCTTCTAACCTCATCATATTTATGCTGTTTTCAGACATCAAGAGTACATCTTTAACAAGAGTTCAAGGCAAGGCACAACTGGAATGTTTTCCTATAAAGCAGAGTGTACCAAGCCACAACTTCTTTCCCAGTCTCAGGTCACATCATTATGAAGAGATTACAGTGTAGAACAAGGAGGACCCTTCACTGTCTTGAGCCATAACACTGAAGCATATGGTTGGTTACAGCTCTTTACACAAAGGTTTGCCCAGCATTGTCACACATACCTGTGAAATTCACTTCACCCATGAACTTTTGAAGTAAAGGGCTCCCCAACACTATAAACACTGTGTGTAGGAACATCACCACCTTCTCTTGGTCCCAAAAGTAACACTACAGACTGGGACACGAAAACATCACAGCATCAAAAGGGCTGTGTCTCACATGAGACCTCACTGACTTGCCTCAAGCCTCTGCGCAAGGGAGGATTCTCCTTCCTTGTGTGAAGGGATGATTCCAGGGGCAATTTCCCATAGACACTCTCCCAGTGCCCAAAAAACCACCAATGATGTGAAGAACCACTCCAGCTGACCCTAAAGGTGTGGCAGTTAATCTTTCCCTCACTAAGGAGTTCTGCATATGGCCTTTATAAAGGCTGTACATCACTCTGGAAAGATCAGGACTGCTTCATGCCACCACCTCTTCCTTTTGGATGTGCTTGGGCACAGGCAAGCAAGCTTGATATGCTCTGTGCTACCAACCTACCAGCTCTGTGGTTACCAGCTTCTCTGCCTTTGCAGCCTGCTCTGAGCCCTCTCCTGGAGTGCCAAGTGCATCCTTAATACAGGCTGGCTGTGTCCAGATAACCTCCAGCCCTCCCAATGAAGGGACTCCTGCAGCTGATGGAGAAGAAACCAGGGCAGCACATCACTGCTCAAGAGATGGACTCGTCATCAGCATCAACAAACCAGTCAAGAACAGGATCCATAGAAGTTTAGAGTACCAAAAATCTGCCACTGATTTTGTCCCAGTAATTAAGAGTCTCTGTCCTAAATTCTCATAAAAAGTTCTCGATGAAATCTTCATTTTCACAATGATCTTTTCCTTATCTTTGTCCCTCCACAGAGACAAACTGTGCAATTAAAATTAAATCAAGAGCAATCCAACCAGATGTATCCTAGAGCCATGTTGATGGGAGCACCTATTTCATTCTGTCACTTGCCTTGTTCTGAGGTCAGGCTCTACACAGGAAAGCAAAAACAACAACAAAAAAGAGGCTCTGACATTTTACAGTACATTTTCTAAATGTCACCCTGCACACCTGCAAAGTAGACAGATTTACTCATGTTTCTCTACCAACTCTCTTCTTCAGTGGTAGATAACTCAGAACTCAGCTGAATCCAAGGACAAGAGGAGCAGCTCATGGACTGAACGACACACCTCAGGCCACAGCCTTCATTCACCTGTGCTATTGCCTGTGGGGCTTTATCCTACAGCAGATATCACAGTCAGGTAAAATGCCTTCTCTCCTATTTAGATAGATATGTTCTAAGCACTCTTAAATTCCGGATGTGAAGAATCAAAAATCCTTCCCCAGTCTGAGACCTTAGAACTGGGAAGAGCAACCATTAGTGGGCTGCACGTTAAAGAACACCAGAGTCCTTGGAATCAGGATCTCCTTGCAACACACACTGCTCAGAAGAAAAAAAGCCGAAAAGAAGAAAAGTGAACGCTAACCAACAAACTGCATGTTGCCAACACTCCCCATCCTGCTCCTTCCTACCCAGCAAAGCCAGATTCCAAATTTGAAGCAAACTCTTGCTTGTCAACACTCCTCTTGGGAAGAGCTCCCTTGCCATGCTGGAAGCAGCCTTCCCTGGCTTCCCTGCCCAGGCTCAGCCTCCAGGTTTCTACATTCGCCATATGACACACTGAGGTAGCCCAGGGTTTAATATATTCCCTCATGCTGCTGTCCTTTAAAAGCATTGGCATTTCCTACACATGGATTCCATATTGACTTTACAAGTACCAAGACATTACGGTGAAATTTAAACTAAATATAGAGGTGATATTTTTAAATAACTCTCAGCTCCAACTCGCCAAGCCGATTTTATTTGAACGGAAAAAGCCGACTCCAGCTTTAAGCTCCCCTTGTAATTAATGATTACAACACATTCCTCTGCCGTATCAGATTTAGCACCTCATTAATGTATGTGGTATTTTTCTTGCACGGCACAGCTGTAGTTAAAGTTGACTTAGTGTTTCCATTATAAGCCCATGTTTTCAAAGGTTTATCACTCAGACACATGAGATTTAGTCTGAGATGAAAATTGCCATCCAGAGTGTCAGCTGGGAAGCAATTTCTTGTCCTTCAAAATCTGGAAGCAACAAGCAGACACAAAAAAGCAAGCCACTATGTTTATTAATAATTCACATTTTAAAAAGCATTGCAAATACATGTTTACATGATAGCCTGTGACAGCTCCATAGAATGTCAACACCCACACGCTCCTGAGAGATGTGTCATCTTAAAAACTGAAATAAAAGCCACATTTTTACACCACTTGATGGGAGGCGAAGAGAAGGGGAAAAAAGACTTAAAATAATATAGATGCAGGAAACTTATTTAAAAAAACCCATAGCTTTTGTTTAGAAACCCTGAAGTTAGGACTTTCAGTCAAGAGGGACGTGGGTAGGAGTCATTTCAAGCACCATTTGTACTTGTACGTTTTTGGTGCCTATCCCTGGCTCACTAATGAATTTAGCAAGAATTAGTCCCACTGAGTTCCCACCACAGATGGCATCCAAGTCTTCAACTGTCCATGAGTCCTGGAGTCTCAAAGTACAACCAGATCATGTCCTTTGCAACAGCCATGCTGAGACACAAGGCAAAATGAGCAACAAAACAACCTTGTATGAGCTCTATGTTTTGGGATTGTGTTCTTCTGCCATTATGTTTAAGACTGAACTATTGAGATCTAAACCTTTCAGTTGGGAGGCTTCTGAGGCCTCTTCTTGGCTGACTATCTCAGTTGTTATACACTTATGATGTGCAAATTTACAAGCAAATACAGGAAGAAATGAGCAAATTCACAGTCACCAATGTTACCAGAACAAATGCATTTTTGATGGCTGAGAAAAATTAAAGTGTTCTTTTTCTAACACAGTAAAATTCCCAGTTGTTTCGACTCCAGGACTTATGGGTTTACTCAAGACATAACATTTCCAGAACACAACAAACACATGAAGGAGCGTGTACTACAAGGAAACCAGGACAGGCTTATCCTTCATGAGCAGAAAGGCACAGTTGTTACTCAGAAATACTCACATTTTGCTCCTCACTGGATAAACAAAACACTCCCACAACAGACAGAGCAGGGAGCATGCTTCTTTCCCCAGTGTTGACTTTCATTTTTCAAGACATTACTCCAGACCACAAAGATACTGGGAACACGGGTAGCAATTGCATATCCTCATGATCAAATTTGGGAGGTTTTTACCAAAACTCTACTGTTTTCCACACAAACAACCTGAGAAACAGCAAATGGGACTGTGTCTGTCCTCCCAGAAGACTCTGTACATCAAAGACAGTGTAATGCTGTGACACTTACCAAGGCCTTCACCAGCTCTGGACTTTTCTTCCCAGTGATTTATTCTCCCTTGTTGTTCCAGGCATGGGAGCACACCTCTCTCCTCACAGCAGAGCTTCTTGTTGATGAAGAGGACTGCAGGGAGGATAATGAAGGCTCCAATTGCAGACAAAAAAACCAGCGGCGTCAGGAGTAACTAGGAGCAGAAAGTCAAAAGAGAAATCGTCAGCACAACCAGGAAAGCTGCCCAGTGAAAGATGTGGGTTAAGCACGGCTGTATCCATGCCTCTGCTTCCCCATCCTCTATGCAGAAGAAATAGAACTGAAATCCAGCAGAATTTGGGCTTGGATACAACATCCATTTAACACACTGATCTGGTTTACTAACTGTTTCCAATTAAGTCCTAATTTCAGTCACAGGATGAATTCCAACACAGGAAAGACACCAAGTGATTTTAATAAACTTTTGTAGGAATACAGAACTCCATCAGCTCCAAGAAAGACACTCTCCAACTGCAGCACAGCAAGAATCCAGCCAAGAAAGGGTAGTTGGTCATTAAGGCCCCAAGACCTCCTTTGCAATTTATGTATTTTCTTTAAAACAATCAGATTGCACATAATGGTACTCACTAATTTCATTACATTTACTAAGAACCACGTTAATGTGTAACCTATGATCTTCATTCAACTGCTACTTTACCCTTAAGTAAGAAGCATATTACCATACTACAAAACTACCATTATTTTCTGGGGAAAAATAAAAAAATCAGCCTCCAGCTCAGATAATTCAGTTTACCTCCTCGAATGTCAAGTTTGGCCACAGGTAATGAGCACAGTGTTTTTGCACTAGCTGATGTCCCAGCCCTGTACATCAACATCCCTATGTCAAACTGTAAAGAAACAGTCTGATTTCAATTTATCATGTTCTGCCTGTACCACTGGGTCTGCAACAAACCACAGGCGCCAGCAAAAAGCTTTTAAAGCCATTTCACCTCTCTCACACATATCAAAATGCCAAAACAAGGGACAAACACTACATACATCACTTGATGTGGGTGGCAAGGGCGCACGTGTCAAAAACTTTCAGTGTCATCTGCAAAAAAAAATTGGCTTGTTATTCTGGTAATTACTTCACCAGGAAGGGGTGAAGTTCAGCTGCTCAGTTCAAGTCAAAGACCCCATAAAAATGAAACATCAGCAGCATCAGTGGCACACCAGGGATGCCTGTGATTACAGAGCTGCAGCTCACAGATGAGATGAGCAGGATGAAAGGAAATAAACAGGGCCAGCCCTGCCTGTGGAACATCCAACAGGGAATTTATAAGACTTGACTCAGCAAAAGACTTAGGCTAGAAGAGCTACACTGTCCCCAGTTACAGCCTTCAGAGTGCACCATATGACTGCTACCAAGGGGATTCAAAAAATCTGAATTAATCCAAGCCAACATGTCTCAACTGGAAACAAAAATCACCAGTGCATAGCAGCAGCCCACATGCAAAACAAATGAGTGGTTGGGACTGAACCCAGAGGAACACGTGTTACCCAAACTCTGGAGGTGGCTCTGACCTCCCTCATCACAGCCTGAGGAAGAAACAGAAATATGGACTGAATCACAGCAGCTCAAATAACAACAGGGTGAAGTCTACACTTTCACTGCTCTATTCTGTATGAGCACAGACAGTTGACAGAATCACAGAATGGTTTGGGTTGGAAGGCACTTTAAAGACCATCTAGTTTCAATGCTCCTGATAGGACAGGGACATCTTCCCCTAGGATGCTCAGAGCCCCATCCAACCTGTCTTGGAGCCTGCCAGCACTGTAATTTGGTGCCATAACTTCCCTAGATAATTTGGCTGGCACATCTCAGACCCATTTCCCCCTTACACCTCAGCCCAGGGAGCAGGGCTGGGGATGTGAGAGTGGCTGAGTGAGACATTGACTGGCTATTTTCAGCTGCTGAAGTCACCATTAAATGGCTGCTGGAGCCAAGGATAAATCAAAGGAGATGAGTATAAATCAAAGGAGCCATAAGCCCAGAATATACATGAAAGCTTGGCTGCATCCCATCAATGACTTACCCAGCTCTTGAGCACAGAATAAGCAGGAGAAAGGATAATGCTCTGCCTTATATATAAAACACATGGGATCACTACATCTCAGCACACAAGAGTATGTGTGTAGCAAGGACACCACTGTTACTGTTACACACTGTTTTATTTCATAAAAATCTCAGTGAGCCCAAGGAGGCACCAGGGTTTTGCCTTCTCAGACAGGGCACAGACAAGGCACCAGTATTTTTAAATATAAATTATTCAACACATGTTCTGAAACACTACGCAACCCCCAGCTAGAGAAAATCCTCAAAGTGCCCCTTTTCCCCAACAGACCTTCAAGTGACTTGCAAAATCCCAGAAGAAAAAGCAGATCTGTGACTAGACAGGGATCCTGAAGGAAAGCTTGGAGACGAATGATCACCTGCTCTATATTTGCTCTAAAGTAACTCAGACTAGCACAACAGTGTTATTGCCCATCTAATTTTTGTTTCCTGATATAGAGGAACAAGAAGGTAGTAGCCAGTGACATAGCACTTGGGAGAACTCTTCCAGCTTCCCCTTCTCCTTGAGGCAAAAATATAAAAGGCACCACTTCTCAGAGCTCACCAAATTTCCAGCATCAACTTCCAGGAGGAAGTTTTCAAAGCCAAGTACTAAATCTGTCCACACAGAGGCAGAGTTTTTGGGAGCACAGGCAAGAAGGAACTGCACAGACTCCTCCTGCAGGGAAAAGATCATCAGCCAGCTACCAACAAGGCCTCAGATCCCTCACCTCCCTTCACTGTGGCCACCAAGTAGCTCTCCCATCTCTCCTAAAGATGGTCTGTCCAAATGCAAGGAGGTGACTGGCACTTCTGCAGCACAAGGCAACACAGCTCATGGATCCTGTCCCAAGGCTTTATGCACAAGTTTCCTCTTTTCCCAGACACAATACTTGTGCCAGATACCAGAAGTATGTGCCACAATGTCTCTGAGGGGGAGCTGAATTTGCACCTGAGCACTGCTTCACACACTGCACCTGGCTCCAGCTAGATGCTCAAATCCCTCTAGAGGGGGAGCGTGCTGGCAATTTGCTTTTCCATCATGAAGAGGAAAATGTGCTGCATCTGCATACAGTCCTGATCACACCTCCCAACCCTCAGCTGAAGGGCTTTCTCTGCAGATTTGAAACTCCAAACTAAGGCTGTGCTATGGAAATGGCTGTAAAATTGATTAGGAGCAGAGCTTTGTTCTGGCTTGTGGTGGCTGGCTGGGCCTGAGAGGTGCTGGGGAGGAAAAGTAGCAGAAATGCACACACAACCCTTGTGCTGCAGCACTGCTGGAATGTGTCAGTTTTCACACAGGTAGAATGTCCATCCTCACACCCATGGATGACAGACTGTGCCTGGAGAGAGAAAATGAGACACAGTAAGGCCTTCAACTCTTGGTCCAAACCCTGGGAGGTGCTGACCACCACATGCTTTGGGACATAAACATTCATCCAGGACCCTCCCCCATTTACCCATTTTTAAGCCAAGAAATTTATGCCATAGACCCCTTTGTGCAGTGCCACAGTGGCTCCGCTCATTCTGCTACACAATGAGAGCACAAGGCAAGAAATGGTGTGTGTGGTCCTGGCAAGTTGAGGCCACACAACTGCACACACTCCTTGCCCTCTGCTCAAGAACAAACCAGAGGTGCAGTGTGAAAAGAAATCAAAAATGGAGGTGGAGTCAGCAGAAGAAATCTGAGAGAGGACCTAGGGAGCACAAGGCATTATAATGCTATTCCTGCTCCAACCTCTCCTCAAGGCCACAGTCACACTACAGGATGACTTCAGTGAGAGTCTGTCCAGAAGAACAAGGGAGAAGTGTTGTGTCACTAGACGGACATGAAAAAACCACATTCACCTGTCAGGTTGAGAAATAAGAAAGAAAGAAGTTTATTTTTGGGGTCTTGACTAATATAGTCTTTGGAATTTGATCAGGGACTGGGGGACAAGTTTAACACCTCTCTGGCCCCACTGGTCAACGTAGAAGTCAATCAGTTTGTCCTTCCCCCTGGAAAGGAATGTATTAATTACAAAACATCACTCTTTGTTTATCTTACAATGTGAGAAACTCCAGTAGAAAATGCAAAACATCAGAAGGCTGAAAAATCAAAGCGACAGTGTCGGGCACAGTGTTACATGCATAGAATCCAGCTGGGTTTTGGGCTTGTACCTGGTTTCACAGCAATCCTGCTACCAGACCTGGCCTCTCCTGATGGACCAGGGCCAGGGGAATGAACACAAGAAGCTCCACAGTAGGTTCACTTGGAGAGTCTGCAACTACCAAGATGTTAATCCATTCTGCTGTGGAAGGGTTAAATTCTGCATAAAATACTATTCCAGACAATAGTTCTTTAATTTCATTTGATACCAAACTTCCTGAAAAAAGGAGTGTTTACTGGTACTTCTTAATTATGGAAAAAAAAAAAAAAGAAGAAACCATAAATTGTCTGTTTTGCTGTCTGTGCTAATTACATTTCATTATGTATTTGGAGTAAGCTATGATTTTCCTGCTGGTTCCCATGACATTTTTCATTATCAGCCACTAATTGTCTAGCATGCACACTGCATTGTGAACCAAGTAGGCTGGTGCGTGGGCAGAAGTTCCAGTGAAAGCTGCAAGGCAGTACAAGTGTACATTATTATTATTATTACTATTGTGATGTATTAGAGAATTTCCACCTACTTGCATATTACATATCCTCATCCCTATCAGCAGTGTCACAGCACAGGAGTCCACCTTTCTGCTTGGCAAGGCTCAGCAAATCCTGAAGGGAAAGTTATGTGGGACGAGATGGCGGCAGCAGCCCCACTGCAAGGACAAGCTCCCCGCTGGGTGCAATGGAAATACCAAGCAGTTTTCTCAGTCACTTCCTCTACTTGGTGCCCAAAGCACGTGGGTATCAGAATCTTGTCACTTTGCCTACTCACAAGCTGAGGCCAAGGTTATCAAGGAAAGCAGTGCCGTATGTGTATTCCTAAAGGAATAGAATAACTAATGGGATCTTTCTGAGGCAGCAGGACAGAAGAAAAAGGTAAAGGGTTTTTAGAAGCCATGGCTAACACTGTATCCATTATAGAAACATCTCCAAGAAATCCTCATCTATGCAAACTCAGAAAGTGCCACAAATGGTGAAACAAGTCCTTGCATGCAGCATTTCATAAACTCAGACTGAGGGAAGCTGTAGGTGCCAATTCTTCACACAGCAAACTGCAAGAACATGACCACTGCTCGTCCTTATCAGCCTTGGACAGGTGGCAATTCTATTCATGTGCACCACACACACAATACAAAAACACTTCAGAAATAAATGTGTGTTTTCACAGGATTGCAGCTCTCTCCTGATATATCTATTTCAGAGGAGACAAAGCCCGACCCTTTCCAACAGCACTGTGAGGGAACAGTTGTATAACTCCCCCTCTTCTCCTCAAGGTGATCCACAAATACATTATCAGAAACGGAATCAGATCACATTTGGTGCTGTAACAGGAGTGAAATTCCCATCCAAGGCAGGAGGACTTGCCCTGCATAGAGGCTGGGTTTCACACACTTTATTTTTATGTCCTGATTTACAGATAGCAAGAATGAGGAGGTTCTCCAGTCCTTTTATATAAGGAATATGCAGAACTGAAAGGCACTGATGACCTGACTATACCTCTATTTACTTTGACTGCCAATTTTGTCTGATCAATGGGGGGAGGAATAGACCCACTTGTAGCTGCTGCTGATGTATTTGCAGGGCATCTTCAAAGATTTAAGCTGCCCTTATGGCCTCTGACATAGGCATGCAATTTCAAAGGTCTCAAATGCAGAAAATCAACTTCATTTCCCTCTCTTCTACCACCCACAGAGCCAAACACCATGCAGGCTTCAATGCATTTATCCTGCCAGCAGGTGTCTGGAGCAGGGAAACACTAACACAGCTGCCCCACAGAATGGGAACCATGGCACAGACACAACCCCAAAGGGTGGAAGTTAGACCCAAAAGAACAATCAGGAAAAGTTACATCCCTCTACATAGGTATTTCAGTGCTTGGAATTACCTCATGTTTCACCCAAAAGCTGAGGGTTTGTCTAGAGATGACACCAAGAGGACAGTCACAGGACTTCAGGCATCTCTCCTCAGTCACACTGGGTCACACAAAAGCCACAAAATGGGCAGTTTTTTTCCCCAAAACTGGGGAGCTGCATCCTCTGATTCTCTAAGAGATGCAATCCAGTAGAGGTGCCCAAAACCTTCAGGCTGCAATTGAAGGCACATCAGGCACAACAGGAGACACAGAGGCAGTGGCATTTAGCAAGTGCTCTCCCCTTAGAAATGGAAGGCCTGAGATAAAATCTCCCTTAAACTCACATTTTCCTTTTCCCAGTACCATGTCTGAGGTGCAGGACTAGAGGAGGGCAGCCTCTACCCTTTGGGCTCAGCCTGGCTCACTGTGCAGCCTGTACTGGGGTCAGAAGTAGCAGCAGATTTGATTTTTCTCAGCCTACTCATAAAAGCCAGACTCAGACTTGAATCCTCAGGATGCAGTCTGGAATTCACTTAGAACCTGCTATAGATAAATGACCAAGACACAGACACTGGGAGGGCAAAACCTCAAAGCACCCAGCAGCCAACCTCTGAGAGCCACAGGCCCAATCTCTAAAAGGCTTTCCCTGAGGCCAGATTTTCCACCTTACAAAGGCTGTTCTGTGTTTTGCTACGTATGACCCTGTGGCAGCACTCTTTTCCCAGCAGCAAAAAAACCCATCCTGGCCTTGAGCAGTGCTCTTGATGACATTTGTAACTGAGCACACACAGTTCAGTGAAATATTCTGCCTTCAACAAAAGGCACTTTTCAACTAGAAAAGATGAAGAATTAGTTTTGCTTGATATGTTTCAAATGAGTGTGGAGCACTAGTTCAAGTACACAGCCTCTGCAGACAATGACACCTGAAATTCTGCATCCAGAAGAGTCCTGGCTCTCTCCTCATTCCTCCATCCATAAGCAAACGCACCACAAACACAGCTGGAAGCAGGGAACAGAAATGTGTCCTGATGGACAGAGAGAATTCACACTGTCTGGTAGAGGTCATTCTCAAGGGTGATCCAGAGGTTCATCATCAGTTTTTAGTAATAACCATAAAAATGGCTCCAGTTCAGCATGGTATTCAAAACTCTTTGAAGTTAACAGGGCCAGGGAGACTGAGAATTTGAGCAGCACAGAACCTGAATTGTCATTCATGAGCTGAAAGCTGGTCCCCTCCATGCCAGGGCTGGACAGGTTTGATGGGATCACACCAGGAACCTCACACCCATCCTGGCCTTGGTCCCTGCCAGGATTGTTCCCAGGGCTGGGTCCACAGCTGAGGTAATCAAAGTGAAACCTGCAGCCTCACAACTGCTCATCTCAGTTCTTCTCCAGACCAGGGAAGAAAAATTAGAACCAGGTAGAAAATTACTTTCCCAGCCCACAATCTGTGAGGTACCCTCACACTCAAGAGTTCTCTCTGCCGTTTCTTCTCCATCTCAATATTCACTCTAATCTCTAAGAGATGACAAAATTCTCGGTTTTTCACTCTGGAACTATTTTCCATTGTAAAATCAGCTATCGCACGAAGCAGTGAGCAACCTTGGAGGTTGAAGCTTTCACTTAGGACATAGAAAAGCAAGAAAGTGGCTGTAGTGATAATGATAAATACAATTTGAATTAGAGCAAATGAAAGAATCTAGTCCCTAAAAACCAATCTCCTGCTGCTTGGGGCTCTCATGTTAGAGATGAGAGCTGTACTTACATGCAAATAAATCAAACAGGAACAGAGATCTCAACTTGCCCCTTCCAGATATCCCTTGACTTTTCAGCCTCTGGAAAAACCACCACAGTAGCAAGGGACAGCAGGTTTTTTCTCACAGACTACTCAGAGGAGAATTCCATCCTGAACTAGGATCCAACTTGAGTCTAGGAAAGTTTTTTTCAAGGTGATGCACCTCTTAGAAAAATGTATAATTTAAACAGAATTTTATTGTCCAACAAGAGCACCTTTTCTCAGCAGGTTCTCAGCCTGCTCTCCCTGTAGTCAGTTTGTCTTCGACTGTGTCCCAGGTTTGTTTTCAGTCACAGTACAACACAGAGATCATAAATATGATACCTTTTGTCACAGCTGACACCAACACTGCCTTACTGGTAGAAAGGGAAGACTGGGGCTGTCAGTCTGCCACCTTCCTTGAACACTGAAGTCACGCTTTGTTTTTTTTCCTTCACTTAAAGACAACTTCTTTGTTGCCATGGTATCACTAATGCAGTTTTGAGACAGGGAAAGAAGATAACTGTGCAGCATCACAGTGACACATCTATCAGCTGCCATCCTCTCAAAAAGGATAAATAAATAAGGATGCCAAGGCAGACTTTTAAAGACTCCTCCACCCCTTAAATTTTTTTCCCCTCTTACATGCAAGTCACTGTCTATAAAGTTCATGCCTCGGTTTTATTATAGAGAAGGTCAGAATTTCCCTCACAGCAAGCAGTGTCTAGAGTTATTTTTCAATTCCTTCTCCCTGTGCTACATGACACCAGCTGAGGTCCACTCTCAAAAAGAGAACAGCACCTGCATGTTCACAAAATGCCAGCCTGGCTCCCCATGTTAAACTATGCAGTGACTCTTTGCAAGTCTTGCTTGTACCATGATTTCCCCCTGAACTAACAGGGTATCCACTGCTGAGAACAACTCACATTCATCTCAACAGTGAGAGTAACAAAAAGAGGCACTCTGATGGTGTCTCCCATATAACCACCTGCAGCTCCCTGTGATCCTGCTATCCTTGTAGCCTTGGAGTCTTTCCTACCACTGCCAGAATTACTTTAAAACAGAAACCTTTACTAACTTAGCAAATTAAGGCCTGACACTCAGCACAATGGCATTTCCCTCCTTGGCTTGTGAGAACGTTGAATCAGGTCCCTTCCGAAATTTCAGAGATGGCTGTGCCCACCACTGGCACAACACTGCTGTGTCAGTAAATCCAGGGAATAGCCACAGTGAGAGATGCTCCTGTCCCCACCCACTCCCTGATTTGGAGTCCAGGTCAATTAACAGGCAACAAGAGACACAGTGACTTTCTGTGCATGCTACAGCCATGGGGGTGACATGATGAGATTTTCATCTCCTGGCTGATACAAAAGGAGGAATAATGTAATGAAATGGAAACTTTTATAAGCTGAATTTACCAGGGCTCCTGTAACAGAGTAAGGAGCAGAGAGCAACAAGCAAAGCAGTGACAAAAGGTCAAAATGGAAGGACCTCTGATATGAGTCAAGAATTAAACAGTGAGCACAGAGTCCTCTAGAGAATAAAAATAAGTATTTTACATTTGGGAGAGAGAGGAAATGGGAGGAGAGGTGGGAGAAAGGAGAATCCCAGTTGCTGTTTCACTTATTTGGGGGGATAAAAATGAATAAGTTGCCCTCACTCAGAATTGAAGTGCCCTCACCTCTTCGAAGAGCAATCTAATTGGGACATTTAAGCTCTCATGTACTTATTTTCCTCATCCACAAAACCTTGCTCTTAGTTTCACCAATTTGACCCAAGGCACAATGACTCATCAGAGCAAAAGGCTGGACAGCAGCTTTGGGGTTTTTTTTCAAAGACCTAAATAAACCCTACTCCATCAATTGACCAAGGACGACGCCACAGTAAACCTCTCACTGAAGGCTGTGTGTTGCCTTGGCAACCTGTCTGATCTCCATTGCTCCAGGGACTGGAAATGTGCTGCCAACAGGAGATTTTAGCTAATCAAACCAAATCTCTTCATATTTAGACCATCTCCCATCTGTGGAGAGCAGGCCACATGCCAATGAAAGCAGGGCACCCTCTGAGCACAGCCCTGGCTCCTCCTTGACCCGTTATTTGTCGGATCCTTGTAGGCCACAGACATCCCCTGGCAGGTACCAAAGGAGCAGAAGGCTAGCGAGGGAATGCAACCTCACACCTGCACTCAGCACATCCTGGAAGGATGCAGGACCCTCACAAACATCCATGCCTTAACCCCTGGCCCTTGGAATTACAATAAAGTTTCCAATATTGCCACTGTACACCCCCTTGGTGCTACTTGTTTCGAGCCTTCTGAAGCTTCTCTGTCACTTTTTCAGCTCCCATTAAATACATCCAGGCATCAGCAGTGGAAACGTGCTGACCAAAAAGAAAAAGTGAGACAAGCCTGTGCCTCTCGACCTTCCTTGATCAGGGACTGACATCAAAGTGCAGCACAGAACACCTATTTTTTCTAAAACTTCTAATTGGCAGTGCTAAAGGGGCAGCTTTGGTGGCTAATTTTGTCTTGAAAGAATGACCAGTCATTGATTTTTTTAAGAAGTAACCAGACCAACCTTTATAAAATTCCACTAAAGGTTTCTGGCCCCTGCATTTAAGCTCAGCCACAAATCCAGACGATCAGTCTGGCATTTAGCAAACCAAGAGGATACAAAGAGAGGCATGAGCAGCAGTGGGGAGAGAGGACTGTTCTACAGTCCTGCTGCTGCTGCTGAGACAAGAAATTCTGGGTGGTGGTGGTGAAATTCACATCCATGAACAACCACCAGTTCCCATCTAAGAACCACCAGAGCTACATCACCAAAGGTGGCCCTGACTGTGACATTTGCAATTGCCAAAAGAAATCAGGGTGTTTGAGCAGCAGACTTAGCTTTGGCATTCAGGCTTTCCTTTCCTTCTTGGATCATTCTTTACAGCATCTCAGAGGACACTAATCCACAACTCTCCGAACCCAAAGCCACGGGTCCTGCATGGAGTTTCATTCCACACAGGTTGTTTGCTGCCAGATGAACTTCTGGAATTGCTACAATTGGCATGAGGGATCCTCAGGTGGGTTTTGACTTGGTACAGAGGGTGTCTGCACAGGAGAAGCTGCCCCACCACAGCTTCCAGGGACCTGGGCTTGCCTCAGGCTCCTGCTCTGGAGGAACAGGATGGAGGAATTGTTGGCATTTAACAGGGAGGCCTGAAGCAGAAGGCTGCTGCTCAGAAAGCAGGGTGTGATTTTAAAGAGAGAGAGCATTGTGGAAATCTTCTAGGCCTCTGGTATCGACCAAATGACCTACGCCCTGAGAAAATATGTTCTAACAATAACAAAAGCCATTAAAACAAATGCTTGTGGGGGGAAAAATGTCAGCACTTTCTAGAGTCACGTATTTAACTGAATGAAGAGCTGAGCAATTACTACCCCTTCTACCATGGCCCTGGGAATATTTCTCTCTCCACATAGGTATAAACCAGTTAACCAGTTACCAGGGTTGTGTGGAGGAAGGAAGGAACTGAAGTCCTTGCTCAGCTAACTCAGGCTTCGGTGACAAAGGCAAGGCAATAAAATCCTGCAGGCAAAAGGAAGAGGGAAGCAGAACTCCTTTTAAATGGTCAGAAGAACAGTTCATTCCCTATGTGTGCCTTCCCAGTTTATTCTTTGCTACTTCACATCTTCTTCTTCTAGTTCAGGCATTCCTCAGTTTTGCTGAACCTTTTTTCTCAGCCAAAAACTGAGAAGTTCAGCCAGACTGAATGAAAGATGAACCCTGGTACTTATGCCTGAAATATCCGTCTCTACAGGCCATGGAAAATCAAAAGAAGAGCGGTCACTGATTTAATGGGGATCAGGAGTGATCTCAGAGAAAACAGATGTTGTAAGTCACCCTCCATAATTCTCTTGTAAAAACAATATGCAGGGCAGGACCCCAAGCACTTCACAACCTGGGAGAGGGGCCTTCTCCAGATGGGAGGGCCCTCTCCACATGCAAGCAGCCACAAAGTTGTTTCAGAGGATTCATTTGCATTAACAGGTTTCAAAGCATCTACCCAGAGCTTCTTTGAAGCAAAAGCTGTGATGTCCAACTGTTCTCAAGGATAAATGGAGACCTGTGCCACTTCAGAACCAGAAGAAGAGATGGGGCAGGCAGATCAGGGGTCTGTTGGCCAGAACAGATGCAATGGAGATGGACTGAGATAGATTCTGTGCACTTCAAGGGCTTCTGCAGCACCAATGCTCCAGCCCACATGAGCAAACATACACACACCACCCCTGCAAAACACTTGACACAAAGGACCACAAGAATAAAGTACAGCCTGTTCCTGGGATATTTCAGACACACTGAGCCAAGCTATGGGATCTATTTACTATTTTACTGGGGTCCCTTCAGCTGTTTTCTCCCACACCCCTAATGCTACATTAAGTTCCTTTTTTTTCTCTTTGAACGTGTCTCAGTCACAAACACCTGCAAACACCCATGGCTTCCCTTGCACAGTAGTCAGATGTGCCCTCTGCTTCACAGGAATGCAAATACTTTGCACTTTTGTTACTCATTATGGATCTAGAATTATGGTTTACTACTGCCTTAAAATAAATTCTGGGATGACAGCAGGAAGCAGAACAATGTCAAAGCAGAAAACAGAAGAAAAAACTTTCTCCTATTTAATTCCTTGCAATTTCCAAGATCTTTGTATTTCAAGAAAACCAAAGCAGCATGCATATCCAAAGTTAGAATTAAGGGTAACATGGGATTTTCTATTCCAACTGTAATTGTCTCCAAAGCAACAAACTAGTAAAGCTATCTTCTCACCAAGAAATAGCCCCAAAGCATTCCAAACACGAGACTTACCTAATCACACTTACATAAAGCAGCAAGATGAGTCAAACCAGAAATGGAATTTCCCAAGAAAGCTTTGAAATGTGTTGTTTTTGAGAAAAGTGTTCTTCCTGGGACAGTCTGCTGAATCCCTAGACTCTGTAGTACTCACATGAGCTGGGCAAAGCTGAAGAGAGGCACAGCCCTGAGTTTGAGAAACAGGAGTGGTGGTGGTGCTCTTGCCCTTTTGTCTGCATGTGCCTGTTGATTTAACATCCTGAGGAAGAAGGAACGCTGCTGGTTGGTAAACATGTGACAGCCACCAAAGGAATGTGAGCCAAGGAAATGAGATAAAGCAGCCTATGCCTCTTCCTAAAGGGGTTATTTAAATAGTACTACCTCACCTTATGAGTGCAAGGTCTTTACTCAAACAAGTATCTTGCTGACAAATTCAGCTAAAAAAAAATTAATTGTCATTCATGTATCAGGAAATTGGAATTGTAAGTGATTTTCTCTCCTGTGCAGAGGTATTATTTATTACTTGGCTTAAATTCACAGGCTGGTAATAAGTATTTTGGATCCACTTTGGAAATGTACCTTTCCCATGCTGAATTCCCACAGATTTGCAATAAAAGGGTAAAGTCAGGATCATTCAGTCTAAAACAAAGGGAGCAGCCTGCCCCTTGCACTTGCCATGCTCAGCCAGTCATTACTTCCCCAAATTCTGCTCACCCTGGGGTCAGGCCCTGCTCCATCTCTGGGGGATCCCAGGCTGGAAGAGCAAAGCTCTGCCAGCAGCTCTGTGCTTCCCAATGGGTTTTTACACAGAGGTAGAAGCTGGTTTTAGAGCAAAAAGTGTAATCACAGCACTGATCCCAGTGCATCCTGTGAGAAAGAGAAACAGCAGAAAACTCCCACAGCAGTGTGGATGTAAGCCCAAAGTTAAAAAGATACAAGAATGAGGATATGGAACAACAAGACTGTGTTTTTGTGCTGCGTAGAGTTAGGCTTTAGCAAGTAGAAAAATATGTCAAGCGAGATAATAGAAAAGTTTAATAATGAGGCTCTGTGCTTTGTTTATAGAAGAGTATCAAAAGTTCCTGAGCAGTAAGAAATATGATACAAGCACCTATTGTTAGATATGAGGTGCACGTGTAGTTTTAATGATTGGTTTATGCAGATGTCTTAACAATTTGCTGTTGGTTAGAAAACTTTTAAAAGGCCTTGTGACACAGAGAATTCTGGCTGTTGTTATCAGGACATGAGCTGTTGCCATCTTTCAATTTCAATCCTTATTACAGGATTATTCAAGTAACAGTCCTGTAATAAGGCTGATGTTGCAATAATGCTCGAGGAACACCTCCCAGGAGTCCCATCCTGTTATTTGGATACCAGATCCAACAGCACCCCATGTTAAACTTCATTTTAAGGAAGGCTCTGTGTGACCCTCAGGTACTGTGAGGGCACCTTCTCTCTTCACTCTCCACACAACTGCTACTTTGAATGTATATTTTGGATATAGTTTTGGATCCCACTATGAGAAGGGTCATTTTGCCCCAACATTCAGGGCAAATCCTTTCTCAGTCTCTGCCTGCAAAAAGTCTCTCTGTAGTGAAGCTGAAGCTCTTCCCAGCAATTCATTTATTAGTATAAAATAATTATTTCCAGCTTCTATAATACCTGATGATCCTCAAAAAACAGCACGGAAAAGCTATAAAATAAAGCAACACATCTGAATCCAGCTTCTCACAATGCTCAAAACATGAGAGAGGGTGGGGAAGGTGGACAGAAAATGGGGGGAAGGAAGGGAGTACACAGACGTGGCTGCTCTCAACCAAAAGGGCTTCTGGCCCCACTGCCTGCAACAATTTGTAAGCTGGCTCTAATCTGCTCTCAGCAGTATCCTGCCTTTCTAAGGCAAACTGCTCCCTGAGGCAATTTTCTGCAGGTGCTCCTAATGCAACTCTTTTTTTCCAAAAAAAGAAAAAGAAGAAATGAAAAGAAAAGGTGTTCTGATGATCTTGTTCCTAAAAGCTGCTGCCTGGCAGATCCCCCAAGAGCAGTCCAGACTGGCATCTTCAAAATAAAAGCTACTTAGAAAGAGCTCAAGAGGAGGAAGAAAAGTCCTTATTGGGCAGACCTCAATGCCTTGGACTTAGACGAATTTGGCCAAGGCAGCACCCCAATGGATCCCAGCTGGAGAGGTGTCTGGCTCCCTGGTGAAGAGCCAGTGCTGGGGACATGTGCCTTCCATCAGCAGGGCTGCTCCCACGCTCACAGCCTGGCCCCATGGTGCCCACAGCAGGCACGACTCAGTGTCCTGGGGTGACTTTTTTGATGCTTGTATCCCCAGTTATCTGTTCTGTTTATGCTGGCAATTGGGTTCTGCACCTTTCAGACTGGTTCTGAGAGTGAAGGAGGGGAAAGAAGGAGCAGTTTGTTTTCAGAAAATCACTCCCTCCTCAGCATTCCGCTCCTGGACTGTGGCTGTCTGAGGCACAGACAGACAGCAGGACAGAGATCTGCTTTGCTCTTAGTTTTTACATAGCTGAGGCAGAGAAGCTCCCTGCACTGTTTTGGTTTTTTTTTTTTGTTTTGTTTTTTTCTTGGGACTGTTTAAACCTGCCCTGGACTGAAGAACCCAGGGGAGCATCAGGAGCTCACATCTGTGGCCTTTTCCAGCATCTGATGGATTGATAAGAGACTGAGTGAGTCCAGCTACACTCACAGCAAGGATTTTCTGAATTTGCCATCTCTCTTCAGAGCAGCGAGAGGTTTTATTGTTTCATATAATTCATTTTTTTTTTATGCTCGTGGGCACTTTGTTTGTTAAATAAATACTTTTTTCCACATTTTTCTAAGGAGATTTTCTCCCAGACTGGTTGGGAGAGGGGCTGTTTGTGTTTGCTTTTCCAGAGGGACCCCATTCAGAGGTTTCCTCCCAAATTTGCCCTAAACCAGGACAAAGCAGGAGGCAGCAGCCACGGAGTTGTGGCTGAAAATACACAGCAGAGCCACAAGGAAAACACCAGCTCTGGTTATGTCAAACTTGCCACTGGAGCCAACTGAGTGAGCCCCTTCCATCCATCCATCCATCCATCCATCCATCCATCCATCCATCCATCCATCCACCCATCCATCCATCCATCCATCCATCCCTCCCAGGAGGCCTGTCTCATCTGCTGAGCCAAGGGGAAATCTCCCTGCTGATTTAGAATGAGATTTGCAGAGCCAGGCTGACTGTGCAGTCGGGCACGCAGGTCTGTGGGTGCCTCATTCCCTTGCACATTCCCTGTCTTTCACATCCCTGCATGGTTCAAAATAAATGTCCAAGTAGCAGCTCCAGAAGGGAGGCTGTGAAATGAGTTGTCAAAGAGAAAATAAGGTCTCAGGTTCAGTAAGGTTTAGCCAGGTTTACTGCACCAGAGAAATTGCTCACTCCAAACTTCTCCCCAGTGATTGTTCTGTTATTCCCTTACTTTTGAACTCTTCCCTTTGCAACTTTCTCTGTAGCCCCTAACATGTTTTCTGTGGAAATAGGATGCTTTTCCAGTTCCATTCAAATTTCTCCAGAATTCATCAGGACTGTCATATTTATGGAAGGAAATGGGAGACCATACAAGTCTCCCCCTCTGATTCCCATGTGCTCAGCTCCCTTTTTTAATCTCTCACATGGCATTCTTGCTCTATTCCTGAAACCTTAATGTACAAAGTTGCAATGGGGAAAAAAATGTAATCCAGAAATAATAGCACAATGATGTTAAGAGAATAAACTCTCATCCTTGTCAACTCAAAACTGCCCTTTCCATGGTTGTTTTTTCCAGAACTGTTATGCTAAAAGAGCTAGAACACAACTGGCAGGAATTCAAATACATTTTCAGATGTAGTCAGTTTTTATTATTATTTGTCAACCACCAGCTAAACTGTAGATATATTCCCTTTATGTCCCACTAAATGTCAAGCTGGTATTTTTAAAACCCAGACAATGTATTTCACATAAACCTTTACGCCATTATTCCAAAGATCAAGCATTCTTTCACGTGGGAGCCTCTGGAATGGCTGTTCCCCCAGCAACAGGATGTGCCTCCAGCTTGGCCAAGCAGTGGATCTCTCAGGCATCTCCTGCCCTGGGCATGAATGAGAGATCAACCCTGACACGGCCCAGTTCTGCCAAGAAAAAGAGGCTTTTTGCTGGTGTGGCTGATTTAATTCCCTCACAGAGCAGCAGCCATGGGATACCTGCCACCTACCTTATATTTAGCAAGCACCATTCTCATTGTAGTTCTTCACAAAACAGTTATTTGCTGCAGCATTTGCTGGAGGTAAACTTGGCTGAACAAAGCATGAATGTGCAGGGAAGGCAGGATGGCAATAAAACTGCACACAAGCAGCAACAACTCACACTTCCACTTTGCTCAGGACATTAAACCTTCTTCAACATTCTCTAGAAAAACAAATACTTCTCCCAGTGCTTGAACCTAAAGTCCAGTTATTCTCCCCTCTAAGCCCCAAGTCTTATACAAAAGAAGTATAGGAGTAAAGAACAAACTGTGTGCAGCAGAGTCAGGTTTCTGAGTCAAGAGCCCCAAACCTAGAAAAGCTTATGAAACAGAGCTCAGAGCAGTGTAGTTCTCCTGCCAAGGCATGAATATCTGAGTGAAACATCTCTGGCACATCTTGCTGAGGTCAGACAGTGTCTCCCAGTACTCCACTGCTCTGGGCCAACTGGAAGGAATGTGCCTGTGCTGGATATGTGTGAAGGCAGAAATATTTGAACAACACGTTCCTGCCCAAGTCATATTCACCTGCTGTCTGCTGACAGGTACAGATGACAAGGTCCTGAACTCCAGAGGAGGAGGAAACTGTCTTAGCAGAACCAGTGTTTCAATTAAACACGTGTATGGACACCACAGCATTTCCTCACTAAAATTTCCACGAAGCAGCACAGACCAAGGGCCTGAAACCACACTTGAAAATCAGCTGAAACGGGGCTGTGAGCCACAAACAAAAGGGTAAACTTCACCTAGACTCCAAAATATCAACAAAATCCCTGTGGCCACTAAGTCTGTAGTAGATAAATCTGACCTGGCTTGCTGAAGTATGCAAATAAAGAAGTTGTAGATTATCAAGCAGTAATTTGATCAAATAATTTCCCTGCAGCTATTCCAGTAGGTGCTGCCTGATGGCCAGGCAGACACAGTCCTGTGTTCCTGTACACTTCACAAATGGGTTTTTGGATCCAATTCTGACTTTCACCCTAGCCTTGGACCTGACGACTCACTTATTCCAGTCAAATGATTTCCCACTAATTTAACAACCTCTGGAGTGGATCTGAGAGGTCCAGTTCACAGGAATTTGCAGAAGTCTCATTAGAATACCAGGGTCTCTCTTTCAACCTCAATTTATTCTGCTGATGGGAAGAAGGAAAGCCTGGAGCAGCACTCCAGTTTAGTAGGATGCCCAGGAAATACAACTGAGCAGGCAAATCAACCCCTAAAAGCAAAACAAGCAGTCGGGCCAATTCAAACTCCACATGAGATGCATTTCCAAAAAAAATCTATGTACACAAGGGTGGTTCAAGTCCACTTGGAGACTTGAAAATCAGTGGCAAGGATATTGACTTTCTAATTAAAGCAGAGTGATTATTTTTTATATCTACAGAAGAAAAATGCAGCATTGAAAGAGATTGTTGACAGAAATGCAACCAAAATCATAACAGTTGCAGAGGAGATGAAGGAAGGCTGGAATTCTCCAGGAAAATGATGGGTTTTGATCAGAAATCAAGAAAGAAATTATCAGTGTTCTTTACCTTGCAAATGAGTCCACAAACTACTTTGTCAACATCAAGCTAAATAGAAACATTGTGGGTTACACAAGACCACCTTGCAAGCAGGAGTATGGACAAGAGCAGATCCAAAGCTCCAAAAATGCAAGTAAAGTCACAGGCAATGGCTGTATTTAGAGAAGGAACCCAAGAGAAGCACAAATACTGAGTCAGCACATGGGTTAAAGCAATGTAGCATGACAGATGTGACAAACAGACCTGGCATACAGGCAAAAGCCACCACTCCACCACAGAAAGTGGTACAAGAGGCAGAGAGGGAAATACCCACCTAAGACCTCTCCTGTCAGAGGTGAGGGAGACAGAACCAAATACCCCAGGAACTGAAAAATAATTTGAAAAGCAAACAGCAACACATGCACCGACTGGGAACATTACCAAATAAGACAAAAAATGCCTCCAGAGTGACTTTAGCTAATTAGAACCCTTGCCATGCACAAACACTACAGCCTAATCCCAGCCACACTGATAAGCAGCAGTATCAGACTGGAGGAAAAGGAGCAGCTGTTCACCATACACAGTGAAACCATTTGGAGATGCATGAGCAACAGCAAGCAGCCAAGAAGGAGCTCGAAGTACCAGGACTGTTATTGTAAAACCTTGCCATGGCACAAGCACTGTCATCTGTCCATGCTCAGCGCTCGTGTGGCAGCCAGGGATCTGCCTGGAGCACAGCCTGGGGTGCTGGGGAAAGGAGGATGACAACCCAGCCCAGCTTCAGCCTGCTCTGGAAAGAGACAGGAGGAGGGCAGGGAAATAAATACAATAAATGCAAATAAATAATTAACAGTGGATTTTAGAACAGTGACCCTCGAAAACTTTCAGGAATCCTGAAGAGAAACTCAGATGCATTGAGGAATGCTCATGCCCCAGAAAAGTCTCACTTTAAAGAGACCAGTTATGCTTCCAGAGCTGGTGTAACTCCTCTTATATTGAGCTGGTGCAATAGAATTATCTAACATGTATCTATCTAGCACTGAAAAGAAAATAAAACAGTGAAAAGACAGCCACAAGACTAATGGTGCAGAAAAATGTACAGAGGGGATTCACCACCAGTTGCAGGGGTAGTTCAGTTCAGGATTTCACTGGAGGGCAAAGAAATGTTGTGTTTTCAGTGTTAGCAGCGTGCCTTAGGTCACTGAAGTGACAAAAACGACACAAAAGTCTTTAAGAGAGAGCCCAACAATACAGGCACCAAGGATCACAAACAACAAACACAGCAGAGGTGAATGTGTCTGGGATCCATATACCAAACAATATGGAAGCAATGGAAAAAAATCAGCAGATGATATCCAGGGTGGTGAGAAAAGGAAGTAAAAGAAAGTTGGGGTACATTAAGAGATAGCCAACATTGCCCACAGCAATTGCATTTTTAAAATTGTGTTAACACTGAGATTTGAACATTTGTTACAAGAAAGGGAACAGATGTGATTTTCTGGAGCATCAGAAAAACTCAGCATCAACCAAACAAGAAAAGTGCAGTTTGCTTACCCTCTTCCTGTAGAAAAATGAAGTCAGAATGGGGCTCAGAGGACCAGCAGGGAGCTCATAAACAGGCCTGGCTGGAGAAAAAGAAAAAAAATCACACCCATGTCATTCTTGATGAGGATGTCAGCAGTGCCCTTGGGACAGTGCCACAGCTTCCAACTTCTTCCCTGCACTGCCCTTTGCTTCGAAACACCCCAGCACAAAACACACTTACTTAAATGAGTTTGGCTATGCAGGAGGAGTGAATGTTTGCAGATGTTTATTCTGCTTTAATTTTACCTTATTTCACAGTGCATCTTCAATTTAAAGCTCTTAATAGATGTCAGTCAACATAACTGAGTGGCTGTTAACTGCTGCAGCTTGGCAAATGAGACCCTCAGCTCAAAAGTCAGGTTCTGCATTTCAGCAGTGTCAAACTTCAGAAGTTATCTACATCAAAATTAAGAGCTTTGAAAAGAAAATACTTTTATACACTGAAAAATAAGTTTAAAACTCCATTGCTTAGCCAATAAGTTTTCAAGGCATTTAAGTCCAAGGAAAGATGACAGATTTCAGCTAAATGTTAGTACTATGGTCAAACTCCTGAGTGTAACTGATTAAAGCAGCTACAAAACTTAGTTTTTGAATTACCACTCATGGTAGCTAAGTAAAGGAATTTTTATTATGTTCTAGAGATTATAATAATTGAAGTTTACAGTAAATCCACAGAGTTCAATAGAATTAACTGGCTGTAAATCTCAGAGCATGAAACTGGCTTGCCGAGTAGCATGCAAGTGATTCCCAGACTCTCTGCAAGGTGCCAGCCATGGAGAGGGCTGATTAGTCAGCCTTTGATTAATTGCCTGCTACATTAGAGCCAGGGTCAATCTACTCAATTAGGTGGATGTCTGATGGAGATCAGAGATGTAAATCAAAACCTGCAGCCAAGGCTTCAGCACAAGAGGAGAACGTTCCAGCAGCTTTTCTTCTCTGCAAGGACCTGTGTCCCCCAGGCAGCTGGCTCTCCAACCACAGCTGTGGATCATGGAATCCCAGACTGCTTTGGGTTGGAAGGGACATAAAAGGTCATCCCATTCCAGCCCCTTCCATGGGCAGGGACACCGTCCATTAGACCAGGCTGCTCAAAGATCCTTCCAGCCTTTAACACTTCCAGGGATGGGGCAGCCACATCTTCTCTCAGCAACCTGTACCAGGGCTTCACCACCCTCACAGTCAAGAATTTCTTCCTAACCTCTAATCTAAGCCTGCCTTCTCTCAGTTTGAAGCCATTCTCCCTTGTCCTGTCACTACATCCAAGCCTGCACCCACTGTGGTGCCAAGTCCCAACAGAAGAGGCTGGAGCTGCTGTGGGACAGGAGACACAAAGTGGGGACACAGCAAGAAGAGGCTCAGGGGAAGACAAAACCCAGTGGGAAGCTGTAAAACCCTGAATATGAGAAGCAAGAGAACGTCAAGAGAAATGGTGCAATGTGTTAAAAGAACGCAGATCAAGATGAGTTTAAAACCTACCAGATTGTGACACTGTCCACAGGGTGACTGGGTATGGAGACAGAAATAAGGAATGATTTGAAACTACAGTTATACCAAGAGGCTGGGAAACTGTCTTGACAGGGTGCTGAAAACTCTGTATTTTTAGACATTATAAATAACTAGTTAAAAACCTGTAATAGAAGAGCAACTTGTCCCCAGCAACACATGAGAATGGCTATTCTTCAACACCCTATAGGAAGAAAAAAGAAGCCCACAGAAATCCTTAGATAATAATAATAAATAAATAATAAACCTGGATTTGAAGAAACACTAAATAAAAATCAATGTAGCATTACAAAGAAATAGGTGGAAAGGCAGAAATACTCCAGGAGACCATGTACAGGTACTATAGAAAAGCATCAAGACACTTATTAATTCAAAATATTTTAAAAGGACCAAAGAAAAATCAATTTGTTGATTAGGACTTAATGGTAACTTAAGTCAGTTACTGGTAGTAAATCCAGAAACAGGAAAAAACTATCCTTCAGAATGTGACCATCATACTCAGAGCAAGAAAAGAAAAACAGATGGTGAACTTCTGTCAAGTTCAATGTGGAATCACAGGACTGCAGACCAAAAAAACAACTGTGGTCAGCAACTTTCTAATGGCATAAAAATTTAATTGCAGCTCCTTTTCAAGTGTTGCAGAAATAGGATGCCTTTCTGAAAGCTGGTGGGGTCACCAGTGATGGTGTACAAGGAACATTCATGATGAGGGGCCTAGAGCATGAAAGCCAAATTTTGCACCACTGTTACCTGAAGAGAAGCTGAAGGAAGTAATTCAGGACTATTTTCACCCAGAAAAGGGATCTTGGTGGCTGCCCAAATAGTTCCTTGAAAATAGCTCCGTGCTCAAGAACAAGGCAAATAAAGAAACATTGTGAGAGCTAGTAAGACCACAAAAAGCATTGCCATTACAAAATCATACTGCTCCCCTTTCTTTGCTAGAGTGTAGAAGTCTTAAAATGACTTCTTGGAAGACCTAAAGCACTTAGTAGACACACCACATAATAGCAGCACTCTGATACAGGCAACTTGGGTAATGTGGGGTCTGCAAAAGCTTCTGCTCAAGGAAAAAACTTAGTTTTGTCAAATAAATTGGTAATTATGGGATCAGAGCAGATGGAGGGGTAATAAAACTGGAGTAATAAGTGTTATGGAGGTGGCAGATAAGGAATTAATTGTAGCTACACCTTTCTAGAAAACAACTAGAGGGCACACAGCAAAAAGAGCAGGCATTAGGTACAAACCACAACACACAGAAATAATGGTTCATGAAACACAAGACTATGGAATTCACTGCTGCAGATGCTGCAGGGCCTGGAAGCATAAGTATTTCATAAACCAAACAGATAAATGGGTTCATCACAGGCCATCAAACAAAACCTCTGGGTTAGAAAGTCCCAAGCTGCCGATTTGCAGAAACTGGGAACACAAAGCCAGACTCCACTCTTAAATATTCTCCCCAGGTACTTGCTACCAGCCAGCATCAGGGGCCTTTGCTTTGACACAGCACAACCACTCTTCTGGCACTGCATCACAGATTGCTTTCTTGTTTAAAGTTTTAAACTTGAATTTTTAAATTTAAAAAATAACCTGAACCCATCGGATTGCAAGGTGTTAACCAACTGTAAAAATGTAACTGCTTGCTTTGAAGCTTTCATTCAGTAAATCAAAGAAAATAACTTTCTTCAGTAGCTTTACCTGTGTGGTATACCTTTCTGATCATTTGCTTTAGGTTCAGGGGCAGCAGACCCAGCAGGAATGGTATCTGAAAGCTAATTTCCACTGTTAATCACCCAGCAACTAACAGAGGACCATGCCAGCCAACTGGTGTGCTATGTACACAGCAGTCAGTACCAGGCCCTGGTCCTGCAAAGCACCTTTACAGGATTATCACAGATATTCCCTGATGTCAGATCACCCCTGAACTAGGGTGAGGCATTAACCTGGAGCATTATCTTTATTCATGCTGGTTCTCCTGAGGTGCTCAGGAGAACTTATGCCTGGCAGCACAGGAACAGGTCACCACTCTGGTAATGGATCCTCTGCCAGGAGTGTAGAGCCAGTTCTGGGCTCCTCAGCACAGGAGAGACAAGGAGCTCCTGGGATGGTTCAAGCAGAGGCTACAAGGATGGTTAAGGGGCTGCAGCTTCTCTCTCATGAGGAAAGGCTGAGGGAGCTGGACCTGTTCAGCCTCAAGGAGAGATGACTGAGATGGGACCTCATCATTGTATTCAAATATATTTAGGAGGGGTGTCAAGAGCTTGGGCCAGGCTCTTCTCAGAGGCAACAGGCAGAAACTGATGCACTGGAGTTGCACCTGAACATGAGGAAGGACTTCTTTCCTGTGCAGTGACTGAGCACTGGAACAGGCTGCCCAGAGAGGGTGTGGAGTCTCCCTCACTGGAGATACTCCAGAACCATCTGGATGCAATCCCAAGCTGTGCACACTGGGATGGCCCTGCTGGAGCAGGAAGCTGGGGAAAAATGACCCATGGAGGTCCCTTCCAACCTGATCCTATGCTTCCAGGACACCAGAGTCCTCTGCTCCAGCCTGCAGTCTCCTCCTTCCCAAGGATAAACAAGTAAAATTGTTGCTCTCCTGGCCAGGTAATGTCGCTCCAGCACTGGCAAAACAACTTCTTTCTTTCAGCCCCCACCATGTGCCTGTAAGCCGTGGGACACTCAGGGGGCACAGAGAGTTTCATGGATGGGCTTTGTTGCCTGATGCAGAGCTCTGGGACCAGTGTACAGCGCATAGCCCAGGCTGTTTCCCTGCCCTGATGGAAACCACAGAAGCCTTAGTTCATCTTCGATGGTCTCTTCCATGTCACCCTGTGATTCTATCTGAGGCAGAAACCAGCCCAAGAATAACCATTACATTAGGGGGGGAAAGGAAGCTGGAAGACATCTGATTACTTTTTTAAATGAAAAACATACTCAAACTCAGAGAGAAAGTCCTTCATGTCAGCCTGGATTCCCTTGACCTTTCTGGCACAAGTAGGGAAATATTCAGCCAAGTAGGGAAAAAGAGACAGGGAGGGGGAATGGGGGTGGAAGGAAAAAGGGTGAGAAGGTAAACTAGAAAAGGAAAAACCAATTGGCAATATAATCCCCCTCAACTGGGTGACAACAGTTCAACTTCCAGCTTTTAAGTGAGAATTTCTCCCAGAAAAAGTATGACAGTATTTTTCATTTATCTTTTTCTTTGATGCTGCCAAGCTTGGCTGCCAGCAAAATAAGTTTTGAATAAAAATGTTTTGACCAGCTTTGCCTGAAACACTCAATTAGTGGTGAAGGGCAGAGCAGGAAATGAGGGGGGGTAGAGAAAAGAGGCCAGCAGCTGGGCAGCAAACAAAGCCAGGCTGACAGAGAAGCTGGCAGCACTCTGGCCACCAGGCACCTGACAAATTTGTGTTCAAGCTAAAAAATCCAGCCCTTTATCTCAAGCAAGGCTTATCCTTTGAAGGGTGTCCTATACCACCTTCTCCAGGGAAGGTCCCTCAGACCCTGCTGGGTGCCCCGGTGAGGTCTGCAGGGCCTGGATTTAGCAACAGGGATGAAAATAAATCAGGAGGCTCCTTAGGAACCAGTCATCACAATGGCAGTCACCAGGCTGGTTTAATCTGACTCCAACCACGCTCCATGCACTCAAGTAACAGCTCGGATATAGCAGTAGGTCAGTCTCTTTTGAGTCCTCAGATTCACCCCCTTCCTTTTTCTCTCTTTTATTACATAGTGCATCTTTCAGCCATCTCTAACTCAATGCTGTTTGTTGGCTGCCTGACAGGTCTCAAAAAAGCACATCTTTCCACTTCCAAGCAATTCTGTTTAATCTTGTATGAAGAAGGTGTATCACTTAAGTAACTTTTTTCCACCCCTCATTTTCTGCAGGAAAAAGGGAAGAAGTTGGAAAGAATGACAGAAATGTTTCAACCTAAACGGGAGCAATTTGCATGCAAATCAGGTTTTTCAGGTGCCACAAAAGATGTGGGTGCCCTGACAATCTGAAGGGAAGGAATTAAAAGGAAGGGTGAATTTGACACAAACACTGTCAAGTGATGAATCTGAAACTTTTCGTTTCCTCACTGGGGCAAAGTGTTCTGGAGAGAGAGTTTCTTCTGTAATACCTACGTGTTTATTTTCATTCTCATTGGCACTACCATTGTAAGAAGAAAAATCTCATGTTTATGCACCTCCTCAAAGCTCCTTGCATGCAAGAGCTACAAAAGTAGTCAACATGAGAGTATGTGCAACTGGACGTAAACCCAAGTGGGAAGTGGTTTCATTGCAGAACTTGATGAGAAAACGAGTTATACAATCAATAAAGTAGCATCAGACTGCAGAGGAAGAGAGAATCATATGCTGTTCTAAACAGCACCCAGGCATTATCAGCAATCAATCACCAAACTCTGTGAGTTAGCAGGGGCACAACAGGGGTGCTGAAGCTGCTGAACACAGAGGAGCTGCAGGAAAGAGAGCCACCAGCACTTTAGCTCAAGCAGCTCCTCCCGAGGGAGTTTCTCCCCCAACAGGTAGAGTTTGTTATCCATACAGAAAAATCTCCACGCTCCAGAGCTGACACTCCTTGCTCTAACTGTGGTTATTTGTACTTTCCAGAGAGAAGTTTTTTCAGAGCCTGATTCCCATGGACATTTGTATTCTTCTGGCAGCACTGAAGTAATCTTTTGGGGAACCTAAAGGCACCAAACTCTGTGGCAAGGGATCGTAGCACTCCACATTTGGGACTGCTGCACCACACCACAAAGCAGCAATGTAGTCATACCTTCAGAGGTTGGGTTAGCTTGGAAGGGAGCTTAGAGATCCTCTTGTTCAAACCCCCCTGCCATGGGCAAGGAATCTTTCACTAGAGCAGGTTGCTTGGAGCCCCACCCAGCCTGGTCTTGGACATTTCCAGGGGTGGGGAGTCCACCTCTGCTCTGGGAAAGCTGTGCCACTGCCTCACCACAAACAGAGTAAAAATTTCCTAGTTAGAGGGTATTCTAAACCTACTCTCCTTGTCTTGAAATCCATTCCCCCTTGTCCTGTCACCCATGCCTTTACAAAAAGTCCCTCTCCAGCTCTCTTGGAGCCGCTTTAGGTACTGGAAGGGCCTCAAAGGTCTCCCTGGAGCCTTCTCTACTCCAAACTGAACAGCCCCAACTCTCAGCCTGTCTTGATAGGAGACGTGCTCCAGCCTTGTGATCAAATTTGTGGCTTCCTCTGGGCTTCTTCCAACAGGTCAACACCTTTCTTGTGTTGGGATTACTCCAACCAGATCTGTAGCACTGCCGTACACAGGCAGACAACATTTTCACTGAAGCTTCCACATCACATTTAACAGTTTCAACTTATACCTGAAAACACACAGAGAGCAACAGAAGAAAACTCCCTGGCTTTGCCTGCCCATGGATTCTGCACAGCAGACCTGCTCTACCAGGAGACCAGCAATCAGGTCAGCAAACATGCCACGGCTGCCCTTCACTGAAACAGACACGCACCTGGTCTTGGAAAACTTTTACTGAGCACATGTTTTGCAAGTGTTCTCTTTTCCAGGCTCTACTTCCACGTTCCTGGTATTCTAATGCAATTTACCATCACTGCTCTTACAAAAGAATTACACCCTTTCTGAAATAAACCGGGGCTATGTGACAGATCTAAACCAGTAAAATGCATCAGAGCAATTAGTGGTTCTGCTGCCTTAATGGCTCTGATTGGAATTCTGATCTCCAGTGAGAAAACACGGTGGCTCTGCATGCGGGCTCCATCTGCCGGCACGCCGCTGTCCCGGCTCTGCTCAGAGCATAGTAAACTGAAACAAAACCTACACAGCCATCAATTACATTTTCTTCCCTCAGCCTATGAATTTCAATAAATACACCATCTGTTCATCTTCTGTGTGGGAGTTCAGTCATCTTCTTGGCAGCAATATTATTCTAGAGCAATTACCTGTGTCTTTATCACCTATCATTGTGCTTCATCATCTTTTCATCATGTGTAAAAACCAACCACTTTATTACTACAATTTCTGTAGGCAGCCCGGTCCTGTTAGTTACCATGGAGATGATCTGTCAAAAGAAGTCTACATTTAAAGAAGTAAAAGCTGTGAAAAGGAGGAGGAGAGAAACACAAAGAGCCTGAAATGAACTTGTTTCTCTAAGTCAGAGTTTAAACACAAAAGGCACATCTCAGGCAGCAACGCTGAGATGTCACTAACAACCTAGTTAGGAATCCATCAACCTGCCAATAAAGAGGATGAGTCAATGGCTCACAAGCATTACAATATGTGCAGAGGTCGGAGACTTGGCTCCAATCCCTCAGCCCAGCCCCATGACCCGCTCTTTGGAAGGCTGATCTCTTATTATCATAAATCTGAACATAAAGCCGGGGGAGAGAAGGACAGGCTGGGGCCACAGGCAGGCGGCAGCGGCAATTTCCACCCCCCTCGGGGAGTCACAGGCACGACAACGACTCTTACATCAGCTGCACTACACTTTATACCCATTCCTGAAAATCTCTTGGCATTAATCTCTTTCTTCCCCAACTTCACTCTGGTTTTGCCTCACTTTCTCTCACCCCTTCCATGGATTTCTGCTTAGCTCTGCTCTTTTTCTCCTTCCCTCACAAGCTGCACATTGCTCTCCTCTTTCCATAAACCATACACACACTTGCAGCTGTTCCACCTCTCTCTTTCCAAATTCCCACATATTTTTAAAGGCAGCTGTCAACTATTTACAGATGCTTGCTCCCTCGCCCACCCACACACACAGTCCCTGCCTCCGCTTCATGAAACTCTGTTTCTCCCTTGGAATTTTTTCTTCTCCTCCAGCCTCCCAACTCCCATCCTTCCAAGCTGTAATTGTGCTCGTGTTACTGCAGGAAAAATATTAGCAAAGTACAAAGGACTTGCTGATGCTCTGTGTTTCTCGGATGCGTCATTAGCAGCCTTGAGCTGAGACACGCCGGGCTGCAAACTGCCTTGGCTCAATTCATCCTTGGATCCCTGGAAGAAATAAGCAATCTCAGAGCCATCCAATTTGTTTAATATCAAGTACACATGCACTGAGTTTTAATGGTGTGGATTGTCATTCCGAATTGTGAGGGAACAAAAAGTGACCCCCTGTATTCGCCGTGTTCACAGCTACCTCCCGTAATTGAATTTCCACAATCTTGCCAATCACAGAGAGACAGCTAGGGAGGGAGACAACATTTTCCAGAAGTTCTCCAGACTTAAAAGCACTTTAATTTCTCTCTGCCCACCTCGAGACTCAAGTTTCCTAAGTTCTAAGTGCCCACACTTCCCATGGATTTCTGCCTACAGAAAGCTTTCCATGTTAGGTAGCTGAGTCTAAAGAACCTCAAATTAAGGTACTGCAAAATAGGAGAGGGGATCACAATAAAACATTAATCAGGAAAAGAGAGTGAGTGATGAAAATTTAAGGGGGAAAAAAAAACCAAAAAACCCAAGGCTGTATCAGGAATTTGTTTCCGGAGTTCAAAACAGAAATCTCATGGACAAAACCAAAAGCATCAAATCTGAAAAAAATCAGGATGTGGTGACAAAATATGAACTAAACAAGAAGAAGACACATTCTGATCTCATATCTAATCTCCCTTGAAAATTAATTACAGAGCAGAAGTTCCTCCCAACTGCCTCCTTAGCAGGAATGCTGTTGAAGAGAGACTGAAACCACAGACAGATCAGACACTGCAACAGCTTCAGTTGCTGAGGAAATGGCACCCACACACTCTTCTTTATCTTTAAGGATGTGGGCCTTGTGTTTCTCTCTTCAGATACCTTTTGCAGGCAGGTTGAGCCTTCAGCTTCCATATGGTGCTTTACCTTCTACAAGACAGGTCCAGGGAAAGTCACATTCCTGCTCTTTAGCGTGGCATGTTGCTGCACAGATTGGATGGAGATGGAGAAGTGCCCAGGCTCAAAAGTGGTTTCCAGCATCCTGGGCCAACTTGGGCCGTCACTTGGTAGGCAAGCTGTAGAAACTTCTGCTTCTGCTAACCTCATTTCCTCCAGCCAAGCCTTCCAGACAGGCTCAGAGGATGCTGACTCCCTGCACAGGATCTCTGTGCCCTTCCAAAGCAGATGCCCTCCACCAGCAGCATCTGTGCTGCCTCTGCCCTTGGCAGGTGCTGGCAGGAAACCAGGACAGGCGCTGGTTCTGCTTTTCTCCTCTGCTTTCCTGACAGGTCTGCAGAGACAGCCAGGAGAGCTGTGCCCACAGGGAATGCTGCCTGCTGCTCTGCTGGGGCTGCTCTGCTTGGGGCACCTCACACAACCACTGCTGGGACATGGAGAGCAAGGTCCTCATCTGCCACTCCCATTCTCCTGAACCCTCAGCAGCTTTGCAAAAATTACTATTTCTGCTCCATCTTCTGCTTGGGCAGATGTCCCCGGTCAGTGCTGTGTGCCTGCACAGTGATTCTCCCTCTCTAGGGCTCTTACAAGGGCATGCAGGAGAAGGGAGAAAGGAAAGCACTGTGGGGCTTGTGGTCCCAGCCTGGCTACCCATGGCTGGTGAAAGACACGAGGAGGGAGCAGCAGAGGATGACAAACAGGCAAGAATAAAGAGTATCAGATAAAGAATTTCTTCCACTCTCACCATTAAATCAAAAGCACATAAGCTGACCCGTTGCACACCTGGCTGATTAAAACGGCCAAGACACCCACCAGGAATGAGCCTTGCAGCTGCCTTGACAGGGCAGAAAAGGAGGAGCCAGCATGAGCCCTCTCACTGCCCTCCAGAGAGCCAAAAGCACATTTCCCCAGTGACACGCAGGGGCTGCAGTGACAGGCCAGATCACTGGTCAGACTAGGCAGGAATTGCTCTGCAGGCCAGGGGGACACAACTCGGGGAGGGGGAATTTCGCCAAGGGGATCAGTGGCATCTGCAGCAACCCCGGTAACATCAGCAAGCCCTACACCTTCCCTGAGCAGCCTGCTACAGCCTGGAGCCCTGCAGAGCCCACACCACTGCTCCTGAGCAAGGTCTGGGCACTGGCAGAAGTTCTCTACTCACCCCTCAGCAGCAGCACACATCCACAACCCCCCTGACAGCCAGTAGGACCCTCCAGCTGCATGCACAGCCATCCCATTCCCCAGGCTGGGATGGGAAAAGACAGAACATGGGGTTTGGCTGCCTTCAGACGACACCTGCAGCCCACCACTGCCATGTCCTGCAGGATCATCCCTTGGCATGACAATGAACATGAATGTCTCTCAGCAGACATTCATGATCTGGGCTGGTATTTGGCAATCCAAGTGTAAAAGGAGCAGTGGCTGGACAGAGCAGGCTGGGGTGACACGTGCCATGCCAGCTGCTCAGCACAAGGTCGCTATTGCTGGATTTTTCTTCACCAGGGCCATGGTTGGACCACCTAAGCAGTGCTTTGAACTGTCATAAATTTATTCCACCCTGTGATCCAACATCACTCTTTACCAAACCAAAAGGTGGCAAGAACAGTGGGAAAGGTACAGGAAGAGGCTACACACCAACAGAAACCAGGAGCTAATTTGCCAGTCTGAAGGATTACGTTCATGAAGAGGTACCATTAACACCTTTCACTTTTCCCATTAACTTTGTATAAAGGCACAGACAAAGCAATCCCTACTTCTGTGATCAAAGCAGTGTTAATTATTTCAGTTCACAGCATGTTTCTACCCTCAGTTCAGCAACAGCCCTTGACTTGTTCCTTAAAAACCTAACAATAATAGTATTCCTGGCCTCACCCTAGGGCAGCAATTTCCTGGCAGTGCTGGATAGAGTGTACAGTCAGCACTACCCACAGCAGCCTGCCTGGCAGAGGAGCAGAGCTGGGCTGGACCAGATTCAAAGGCTGAGGAGACGGTGAGACAGAAATCATCAATTCTGCCAACAGCCAGGTGGAAAAACAGGAGTCCCCACAGAGATTTGGGGGTAAAAAGGTCAGAAGATCTCAGGTTATCACATCCCCTGTTGTTCTCATGTCACTTTGGGAATGCACACACTTTTTATGTTTTCCACACCCATTGCTGATTTATTTGCTGTTCTACAGGGTTTTACAGCTTTTTCATTAAACAGCAATTAGAGCAGGCAGCCAAAGTCAAGTCAGACCTGTGCACTGAAGAGGCACAAAGTCCTGAGCAAACAGTTTTTCCTTCCTCATTTTAGGTTTGAGGAAGAAAGTGACACTGGATCTAGCTGACGCTTTACCTTGTGTCTGCAGGTAGCTGAATGCAATCTTAGTGAAAATTCTTGAAAAGATCATTGTCAATTCCCTTCACGTGGCTTCCTGCCCTTGTTACATGCAGATGTTTCAAGAACAGAGTAAAGCTCTGTGCTGACTTTTGCTCATATTGATGCACAGTGCCAGCAGAGCCCCTCAGGGACACCCTGCTTTGTACCCCTCACATAAATGCAAGCACACAGAGTCTGACTTTCAGCTAAACACACCAGCAATCCATTTGCACGGCCTCCTGCACCAGGCAGATCTGGAATCCTTCAGCCTTAATTTGCCATTTTTTTTTCTTTCTACTTTAAAGCCCAGAGTCAAGTTGAGATTCCCAGACAAGAGGCTGCAAGTCCTTAGGAAGCTCAGAGCATTTATCCTCTCCAGGGAACAGCTCATCACACGAGCTGCTGCCAGCAGTGAAAGACAGTAAGGATTCTCCTGACTAATACGAAAGTAGCATATAAATACTTCCATCAAAAAACCACTGTGTATTATTTTCTAGGTGAGGAGGAATCAAAGTACTGTTACTGCATCTCATGTCTGGTAGCTTACTGGGGGTAAAAAAAGGGACAATTTAAATGCCCAGTCAAAAAAAAAAAAAAAAAAAAAAAAAAAAAAAAAACAAAAAAAAAAAACAAAAACAAAAACAAAAAAAAAAAAAAAAAAAAAAAAAAACCCCACAAGTCTGTAGAAAATATGAGACACAAGGAGCTACAAAGAAAGGGGAAATAAAAAATCACTATGGATAGAAGAGAGATTATCTGATCTCTGTATCTATTAGATCTAGTGCTTAAATTGCAGCAAGAAAATCTGTCAGCAGTGAGTTAGATAGGATTCATCTGGATGTGGGGCAAAGGGATTGATCTGTGGTCCTGTCCAGCTTTATTTTCTGTGATTATCTGTGCTCCTTAGCACTCATAATTCACGACACGCTTCTGTGCTTAGTGTATGAAGCCAGCCAAAAAAGGACTTGTTTCCCATTTTGCTCAAGCTATAGAGTTTCCTCATGAAAATAACGTCTCAGTTTAGCCTGGGGTCCTAAACATCCAAACAAATAAGAGTAAAAAACAAGCACAACTAAACAACAAAAAAGAGAGTAATTTTACAAAAAGAAAGTCAGTATTAAAATCCATTAGGCAGAGAAACACAGCATCTATCAAATTTATTGCTTGGTTTCAGGACTTGGGAAGAGTCTCTTCATTTCCTGTACCTCTTGAGTATTTACTGTGTCCCCTATGAGCTAAGTCTCCCAGAGTCATTTTAATGTCATGTTCTAAGCACTTCAGTGTTGTAAATCATCGATTTTTATCTTCTTCTCCCAATCAATGCGAAGATATTTATGCTGAACACATAAAAGCACTTGACACTATAGAGAAACCAATTACACCCTGCGAGCCGTTTGCTTCTGGTCGTTGACATCACAGAATTATCCATTACACTTTGCACATGGCTGCCATTTACAGGAAAGCAGTGTGACCTTGCCTGCCTGCAGTTTGCATCCCTGCATCCTGGCAGGAGCTGGAAGCATCCCTGGCTGGGGAGTCTCTGAACTGCAGACTGTGAAAATGATGCCCTGGAAGGCTGACCTGAAGCAGAGACTGGACAGAGCTAAAGAATAAAGTAGGGATTTATTCGAAGGCCTTTAGGATACACCTTGGGCAGGACAAGAGCCTGACCAGAGCTACACCCAAGGTGAAATTAGAACAGCCACAAAATATCTGACTGGTCATGAGATCTTGCACTTTTATAAGTTTTAGTGCATTTGCATATTGGGGTTTAATTGTCCAATTACATCCTCAGGTTGTGAGGTCTCATCCTTCTTGTTCCTCCCTTCAGCCCACTGTTTATGTTGCTGGGCTGAAAATTGTCCTTGGTCTCCAGCAGGAAAAGGATTTGTTTTGTCTCCCTACTCTGGAAAGAGAGCTTACTAGCACTTAATATGAGGCTCAGAACTACATCTCCAGGCAGTATAGAATCTGCAAATTCGAAAGCTGAAGCTTAAGGCACCAAAAATCGGGTGAAATCATGAAAGGAGAAGTAGCTCCCATGTCAGCCCTGCTCCTGTGCTCCTACCAGGCACTGCTTGCTGTCAGGGATGAGGTGCTGACCAGACAAATTTACTCCTGGCTGCAGCCGCGCTTCCCTCCACAGCCTCAGATTGGAAATTATCCCTCTGTGTTTGCCAGTGCTTCAAGGACGGCTCCTACATCCACCTTCTGCCAGATGGTGGCTAGGCTAGGCAGCTCCTTCTGTCTCTTCCCACTCCCACACCCCGGGCTAGCAATGACTGCATCAAACTCCAGGGCAGGCACAGCACCTGCAAATTGTCTAGACCACCCCGGGATCCCTTGTGGCTCCCATACTCTACAGCACTGGCAGACAGGTTCAGGGGATGAGCCGGGAGCCAGCCCTTTTATCTTGGCAAAGCTGCAAGAGCCTTGTCAAGTCTCGGAGCGGTTTGTGTTCGTGACGCCCACCCGTCCCTGTCTTGCACTTCCCAAGGTAGCGGCAGCAATTCACACCATCCCAGCAGAGCACTGACGAGTCTGTGCTCCGTGGAGAAGGACCCAAAGGGCCTCCCAGGAGGTGCTGCCTTCCCACTCTCAGCATCAGATTCTCTCTCTCCCACGTCACCTGCTCGGCAGTGGAAAGGAGTTTTCCTGCCGTGCTGTGACTGACAGTGGATGTGCCCTGCTGCCACAAGACTTGCTTTCTCACAAGTTAGACAAAAAAGTGTTCCTCTCAGCACTGAAACAGCCAGCATTATCTGAGGAATAAGTGTGATGAACAAGACCGTGCAGGAGAGCGCTGTACTTTCCCTAGCCCTGCTGCCAACTTTGCCTTTCCATTTCAGGTGCCTGCTCAGATTTTCTCTGAAGTTGGCACATGCCTGTAGCCCCAGCAGGTGAGGAACAGCCCTCACAACTTGCTCAAGTGAACTGAATCTGATTTTAAAACCTTGGTAAGATCTTCCAGTGCAGAAAGCAATGCCAGTGAAGTTGGGGAGCTGTGATGATTACATCAGACCCAGCCTGAAAGCCATGAGCACAGCTTTAACGAGAGCATAAAAAGAGAGAGAATATTAAACTCCAGATCATTCTCTCTCCTTGCAAGTGAAAGAATTACAAAAGCAGTGACACCAGCAGAAGCTCTAGAGCCCAGAGTCATCATGTTTGCTTCTCTAAGTTCCCAACTGACCCAGCTGAGTGAGGCAGAACTATCTCTCATTACTACAACAATTAACTTTCTGTGTACCCAGGCACTGCTCACACTGAATCTATTTTAAGTTCCTGAACTTTTCCTCAGAGGGTGTTGAGGGCTTTATCTCTTATTGTTAAAACAGGCAGAATTCAGCTAAGTTCACTGCAGATCAGCCCCATTAACAGGAGGCCAAATCACTCAGGGGGAAAAGGGCAATAAAAAGCATCACTGTATTTAAAAGCCACCAACCATATTTTGACTGTCAAACTTTAGGGAACATAAACCCCCTCCTCCCTATTATTCATACATTTATGAACATCTGGAGCAACAGGCAAGCAAAGGAATTGTGTGAGAACACCAAGCAGAAAAGATGTCCCTTATCTTAAAGGAGAGTGCACACAAAAGAAATACTAATGACAAGAACTCGCAGCACATCAATTCAATGGCATTAAGCCCTTTGGCTATCTCCCTTCTCCAAAAATCAAAGCAGTCTTAAATAATAACAGTATGAAATTAAGCTGATTTTATGCTCTTTAATCTAAATGAAGACAGCACACGTGGCTCAGTTTTAAACCATAGAGGAAACAACGGGCTTCATTCAGAAGGAGACTGTGTAGACAGGAATTTGGCATCATTTTGTTAATCTGCTTTACAGTCATACCTTATTTAATTAGGAAACACATTGGGAAATTAATTGGTACAAACATAAATTAGCAGTAATCTGTAGTACAGCAATACTTAAGCAGCATTCATCAGGGAGCAGACAGTCTGATTCACAGAGTCTGTTACCAACAGGTCTCCTACTCGAAAATTCTACATTTTGGTGTCTGAAAACCAGGGTGATCTGACAGACAGCTTGTTCAATTCACCCGGACAGAAGCAGCTCTTCCACAAGCCGTAGAGAAGGTGGAGAGGTACTGCTGCAAAAAGAGAAATAAGTCACAGCAGAACTGTGGTCTCATTTACCTTGTCTTTAAATGCTGGACTGAAGAAAATAAAGAAAGCAGATAGAAGGGAGAGAGGAAACATTGATTTGAAAAAATGTATAAGCAATTCTCCTTCCCTCTGGTTGAAATGAGAGCATCTCATTTTTAGCCTCAGTTATGCAAAGTCCTCTCTGTTATCCACAGCCCCTCCTTTCCTCTTATCATCTCTGATTTGCACAGAGGAACAAGATGTACTTAGACAACAAACAAATACATATTTCCAAAGTATCAGTTATCTGATGCTGAGCCCACATACAGATCCTTTGCATACGCCCAGAGTAACTGCTGGGGATAATCTCCTCCCTCCTGCTGTGAAAGGCAGTGAATTTTAATTTGGAAGGAGTATTGCTATCTTAAAATTGATAGAAATCCCTCCTGGGCTGCCTTACAGAGGGGTGTTGGAGTCCTGGCTCAAACCCCTTCCTGCAGGATTTCCGCCCTGGCTCCTCCACGTCCAGCACTGAACCACCCCCTGTCCACATGAGCAGCACAGTCCACACAGTCTGGAGACCTGAACTCTCTCACAGAGCACAAATCCATGCCAAATGCTCATTAAACAATCAGCCAGCCATATATAAGCTGTTTATGGGGTAGCAAGGAGCTACTGACCCCTTCTGACTGCAGCAGATTCCAGGTTGTGGCTGGACACCCTGAAGAGCAGGCTGACTCCTCAATCACCACCCTGTCATTCTGGATGCAGCCCTGGAATATCAGCAGCAGGCAGGTGTGTGGTACATCTGAGCTCCCACCTGAAGTGAATTCAAAACCTTCCAGCACAGGGAAATTTTGCTGCAAGCTGTGCTCTGCTGACACAATGATTTATTGATTTATCTCTCTACAAGGGAAACAGGAGCACACCCAGTCAAAGGATGTGTTGCATTATAAGGATGTGATGGAGAAGGGGGAAAACAGTGTGAAAACAAACAGTTCTTATGTGGACTCTTCTAGGTGCACAGGAGGGATGAGCTTTGGCTTGTTTGTTTCCTTAAATTGTACACAAATATCGAACAGGGTTTTTAAAAAAAACCAAAAACATTATACCCTTTTCAAAATTAGTACAGCCAGTCTAACATTCAAAGCTCCTCTAAAAAGAGGGCTACGTTTCTTGGCACAAAAAAAAATATTAATCAATCAAAACCTCTTTCGAAATAACAAAAACTACAACTTAATTCTATCTTATTTTTATCTATTTTAAGCAATCATCCTGCAGAATAAGATTCCTATGAACGAATCCTGGAGGCACTCCCTTCACAGGGATGCTGCACTGCCCTCTAGAGCCTCTCTCACTTTCTCATTCCAGCATCTAGGCAAAAATTCTTACAAAACTGGCTCTAAACACACCACAGAGGGGAGTGCTGCCTACCAGATATGAGGTACGGCCAATAATTAGACAAGAATTCAGATTCAAACTCTTCAGATGGTTGTCAGTGTATTTTGGACAGTATTTCACCTGTCCCTGCCTCTATTTAGGAGGGATGGGTGAAATACCGTCCAAAATACAATTACATCTATGAAATAAGGTATTGCCTTTTAGGAAGGACTTTCAATATCAGCATCGCTATTTCCTACAGAAATAAAGATGCTAACAAAGGGGAAAATAAACATTGCATTTTTAATTGCTTGCTCCTTTCATCAAAGGCACAACTATTCCTATTAACTATTAACTCAGATCACAGGACAAAGAATCTACCTGCACTCAAATCTGCTGCATCCAAATTCTGTGCAGTGCTAGAGAAAGATGGATATTGCTTCTGTCGGTGCTTTGCTTTGATTTTAAATTAATTTTAGTTCCTTTTTCTCAGATTCATAATGAAAGATCCTCCAACACAGCTCACTCCCATACCTACATACCCACCTTCAAGCAGCTGACTGTAATAGTTTTTTCCATTCATAATCCAGCAAGGAGAGGATAAAACACACCTTAACGCTAACATTGCAAACTACAGCAAATATCTCTGTCAATATCACATCCTAACAGCCACATGGACACATTTGCATCAGCCTTGTAACAAGGGGTGGGCTGGTACATCTCATCCTTCTCCTCTGGGATTGGCAGAGCATCTTCTACACATCATTCCAGGCCTCCTGCTTCACCCCCACACACTGTCCCAACAGCTAGTGTCTTCCTTGATGTCCTGAACACACACAATTTTTGCCCACAAAAAGGGGATGAAATAAGTCCAGGACCTGTTTGGTTTGGTTTCTCACTGCCCACATCAAGCTGCACAAATGCTGTGGGAGGTGATTCATTTCAAGCACGTAACAGGACATGTGCCTGAAGGGACCCAGGCACACAAATACCCTTCAGAGGGCACAGGGATGTGGCTGAGCCACCCTCCTGCTGCCCATTAGCAGCTGCATACTGACCTTTGCAGCACCACGGCAGCAGCACTGAGGTCAGGTGTGGAGAAAGGATCAGGTCTCTGCTTCCTGAGCCATATAGGGAAAGGAGAATAAGGAGCACTGGGAGAAAAGCAAAACAGAGAAAAGAATGGCTGCCCAGTTGCTAAAATTATGGCATGCTGGGAAATACAAAACCAGGACTGCTGGGAGCCTCTCAAAGAGGTTTGAGTTTATATCCAGCTTTCCACAGCCACAGGAGATGAAGTGTCTCTAGGATATGGTCCTGGACACCGCCCAGACTGACGGCTGGATTACAGTGGGAACATCAAGGACTGCAATTTGTGCATGCCATTTCTAGTCACAGAGAAAAGGAGCACAGCACACGTCTCTTAAGAGTTTTCCTGGCTACATGCCAGCATCTGGAAGAGGACTGAGGTCTCAGAGAGGCATCACAATCCCTTAGTCTCCAGAAAACCTCATAAAACAGTCAAGAAGTTGGAGATTTAGGGTTATTCTCTGAAGTTTACCTGTTTTGCCGAGGTCCACATCATCTCTGTTGTACCCTGTCCCACCAAGATTGAGCTTGCATGGAAATTACAGCACATTCAATTCACTCCATGGCCTAACTAAAGCACCTTGAGTGACACTGAGCCTGCTCAGGAGATATTCTATCTCCTTTTCTATTAAAGTCAGGCAAGATTACCTGTCTGCTAAAAGCCACACTCTCCTGGATGTCACAAGCACGGCTCTGAAGTCTTTAGCTTAGCAAGGCTCAGTGTAACCAAATCCCTGCTCCCTCTCATGACACAGGGGCTTCCAAAAGGCAAACTTACTCTACAGCTTACTGCCTCTGCCTCTCTCCTCCAGACTGAGTCCCCAGAACCAACCCCAGTTGTTTCTTAATTTGGGTAAGAGTTTGGCTCCTTCAGAGGCCTCTCAGGTGGAAACTGGAAGGAGCTTGCTCTTGGCAAAGACCTCACTGTCAGGAACAAGATGTGGATGGACAAATGTGTCCTCACATTTTAAATGCTTCCCAGTCCTCCTGTAAGTGTTATGTTCCTTTGCTTTATCCATCTTCACCTGCACTCTTTATCTGCTACTCTGTCCTCAGAGATGTCCCGCAGTCTCTATCCAAGAAGAAGTTGGAAAGCTTTTAAGTTGGCCTTCATCACACTGAGTCACACTCAATTAACCTAATCAAGTATTTCTCTAATCAAAGCATACGTTTCTGGGCTGGCAGTTTCTGACTCAACCACAATTCATTCAATCTTAAGGAAAAATCATTAGAAAAACCATCTGTTCTCTTTAAATAGAGGAGCTATTTTTGCGTTCATAATGAGCCCAAGTAATTACAAAACCCAAGTGGAGTGGGTTTCAAAAAGAAAAATAAAAAGAGAGAGTAAGACAGCTGCAACCTTGTGATTATCACAGTACTAACACATTTCCAGCCATGTGAAGTTCAGGCCTTACACTCCTCACCTTATTGTGTAACACATAACCCACAGTCATCCCATTAGCACAGTACAGGCTACAGGGAGGCACTGGGGGCAGAGTGCAGAAGACTGAGATTTGGTGAATGAATATTTACATACTAGAACTGAACACCAGCAGAATCCCAAAGTTAAAGTTCTCAGAAAAGGGTTGATTCTCAAAGGAAATCAGTGACAAGGTCCCACGCAACTGCTATTTTTATGTGCCAAATTTAAGACGTCATTCCTCAAAATCATCAGTCAGTTGACACCTAATCCTAGGGGATCTGACATTTTTTTGCATTAAAATTCCCTGGGCACCCACCTGCTCACAGAAACCATGACAGCATGAACCAAAACAGCAGAACTCTTTCATACCTAATCCTCCCCACAACGCTTAGCACAGAAACTTCTGCCTACGTTTCCTGGTGAGATCATCTATTACTAAAGAGATGAAGCAACATGTGAGATCATGTGGGTAGCACTTTTCCTTTCCAGCATGGCTGCAAGGTGGGCCAGCCCTGAGGGGAAGGCGTGGCTTTGCCTGGAAGGATCTGAACCCCACCATCCTCACTGCCCTGGCCCGTGGGCTCCTCCTGAAGAGTTATCTCTCAGGTCACCCTGCTGGAGCTGCTCCTTTTAAGTGTTCAGGACCACAGAGAAAGGCCAGAGGAGCACAAGGCCACTGTGAACTCCATGGTGGGAAAGTTTCCTGACCCAAGGCAATCTTGACTTTGTGCTCATGCTCCAGTGACTGCTGCTGCCAAGCACAGAGAACATGGGCAGCAGCTCAGGCATCTGAAGGCTCCTCTTTCCAGCCCAAGGAAAGGGCACATTCTCCCTTTATGCTGCTCTGCCTCTGACATTGATTGACTTAGAGCAATCCACACAGGCTGCAGGGCTTCCCATGGAGACACCTGGCAGGTTTTTGGATCTGTGGGACTGTTCTGTTTAAGGTCTGACAAAAGCTCCTCTGGATCGCTGCAGTGTCTGGGAAGGAAACGTTCCCTCAGGGCCTCCAGCTCTCCAGTGAGTAAGCCAAGCACAACTCCCAGTTTTCCACTGCCCTGGAGGGAGATACGGGAGGTGAAGAGAGTAATGAACAAAAAGGCAAGGAAGCAATGGGAAGGCAAATGAGGAGAAGAGCAGCTCTGGAGATCTGTCTTCGTGCCTTCAGGAGGGCAAATAAACACTCTGCTTATTCATTGCTGTGGAAGCACTGAAAACAAACGTGCCTACAAGAATCACTCCTTCCCCCCTTGAGATTGCCTGTTGGGAAATCTTTAATCCATCCCTTTTCCTCTAAAACGGTGGACCTGCATCTCTGTTCCCACAGTTGCTAGCACATCTAACTTATTTGGTGTTGTTCTTGACTCCGTAACACTTTGACCCAAGTCAGCACAAAAGAGAAGATCAGCTTTGTTTTATACTTCTGTTTCTAGCTCGAGTTTTTGCAGGAGAAATATTTGGAAACCAGAGATAAGCAGGGTAAAGCTCAGAGTCAATCATGGTGTGTGTGCTTTTTAAGATTCAAAACTACTGATTTTTCAACATTAGTTTGCAGGGTTGGGAGGCCTGGGCCCAGGAGCAAGTGACAACACTGTCACCTTGACATCTTCACAGAGCCAGAAGGATGTAACTGCTGATAGGACAAGAAGTAATGGCTTCAAACTGAAAGAGAATAAGTTTAGATTAGATATTAAGACAAAATTCTTGGCTCTGAGGGTGCTGAGCCCTGGCACATGTTGTTCACAAAAGCTGTGGCTGCCCCACCCATGGAAATGTTCCAAGCAAGTTGGTTGGAGCTTGGAACAACCTGGTCTAGTAGAAGGGCATGACAGGAGAGTTGGAACAGGATGATCTTTAAGGTCCCTTCCAACCCAAACTGTGACTCAGACTAAACCAATTTTCAAGGTGCAGGGAACAGCACATCCCCTGCCTCCTCTGCCCCACTTGACCTTCACAGCACATGGCCCAGTGATAAAGAGGAGATCCATGAGCAGCACCAAACCAGGACACGTTGACCTGTACCAGCACAAATAATACAGTTTGAGGGCTCCTCCTTCAGGTACAACTTTCTATTTGTCTTTATTAGATTACAGCTCTCTGGTCATTTTGTCATTTTGGACAGATCAGATCATGTGGCCTGGGCTCTGGGTAATGAAAAAGGTCAGGTTGCCAGAATTTGGGCTAAAATGAGAATATCATCAAATACAGTCAAGGCTCTACTGGGTAGTGGGATCACTATTTTCCACCCATGAAGTGTCCCTTACAAGTGGGTCTTACATAATGAATATGTATAAATATGTAATTAATACACAATTAAGTACACATCACATGGTTCAGTCCACGGCAACATTGTCATGTGGCTCTTGGAGCCAGG